>NW_015094506.1:8142186-8360412 GCF_001431845.1 Calidris pugnax | reverse complement strand
AGGGGGGGGGGGGGAATCAGTCCTGTGAGAAAATTCCAATCTTTTTTATTATAATTGATAGTCAGTTTTTCAGTAAAACAGAATTTCATGTCTGTTCCATTTTTAGTCACGCATAGACGAATTGCTAACCACAACTTAATGGCATTGACAGTATATCTTTCACTTCTTTGTATTCTTTTCTTTTCTTTTTTTTTCTAAGGGCTATTTAGAAACCTTATTTATCTGTTGGTTGGTTGTTTATTCATTTCGAAATCGTGAGAATGAGAAGGTATCAAACTGTGCAGTAGATTTGCATAGACACTTTAAAGGTGTCTATGCAAACAAACAAAAATATGTAGAGAGAGAATTTTTTGAAATATATCTCCATACCTAAAATCAAGGTCACTGACTGCTGTCAACTACCTTAAAGTGCTTGCAGCCTTAATGGATACAGACAACCTTGGAAAGACAACATAATGTAGGAAAAACCTCCAGACCAGGCACACTAACAACAAGAGCTACGCCTCCCCATCTGTGGACCATAGAATACATTTTTATTTTAGTGGGTTTTGGGAATGCTCAGCACCTTTAAGATCTTCATAAAATCATGTACACAGGGGTGGCTTTTACCTTGAAGATAATGGGTTTGATCCCCCACAAAATCACAACTCTCAGTAAAGTCTTTTTAAGTCTTATTTGTCTCTTTTGCTAAGCATGGACACTGCACATCATTGCACAAAAGTCAAGCACCAAAATATACCAGAAAAAAAAGTGTGCACCCTAACAGGAAGCAGAGCGTGCCTGCACAGTATTTCTCCATGGTGATTTTCCCAGTTATTCCCTGCCTGGCTGAGCATGCCGTAACTTGGGCTGAGCACAGAAAGCAGCTCATAGGAAAAAGAAGGTTCTTACACCCCAGCTGTCCTGTGATCTCATCACGGAAGTGAGTGGTGGGAACTTATTACAAAAGTGCGTTCTCCAGCCCTCCTTTTTATAATAAAATGTAACAAAGCAGATTTTCTTTTGTGTTGAAACCAAGTGCAATAGAGGCATCACAGAGTTCTTATGCATTTGTGCACTGGTGCAACAGCCTGCAGTGAGGATTTCACTGGTGTTCCCTGAGTTTGCAGAGACAGGCACATGCCAACTCAAGTGAAGTGTGACAAGGGATGAATTTCATTTGGGAAGAACAAAGGGTACTGCAGTAGGGTGCTGGCATAGGGGAGGAACCAGGGTTATTTTGCCACAGGGAAACAGTGCTACTGATCCACTTGAAAATGAATTTACAGAACTAATAGGATTTTCTGGAACTGTGATCTTCCAGAGCTGCCTCTAGGATGGTTTTTGTTTGTTTGTTTTTCTTCGAAGTAATTCCTCCACCTAACTGCAAAAAGGATGAGATATAATTTCCTTGAATGTAAATTACCATCATGTTTTAGGTCAACCAGAGAGGCTCTGGAGCAGGTATCTCCTGTGGCTGGTCTGTCCATTCATGTCCAGAGGTGTGGAACACCATGGTCCCTGTTTTTCCCTGTGCCTAGATGAACTACATCTACATAGTTATGCCGGCTCACTCTGCATGCACTAAATGGTGCTACATTAGGCAAGGCAAACCTGGTAGCCCAAGCAAGTGAGATAGGTCTGTCAGAGGCTACAGGATCCTGCAGGATTCTATTATTGTTTGCAGAAAAGTTAGACAATTTCCTTTGTCCTCTAACTTTTAAACTGCTATCTTCTATTACATTGCACATCCAAACCCACAAGAAAAAAACTCCATTATTAACAAATAGATTATTGTAGATCTTAGCAATAAAACCAGCAAGAATGAGATGATGAAATTCCATTACACCAGAAACACTGAAATTCTCTGTTCCTTTGTCTTTCTACCAGAAGACCTCTTTAAATCACTGAAACAACAGTCTTAGGGAGTTTGCTTATTCACATAAAATGGGGAAAATACTAATTTATGATAGTTAAAATCCAAGCTACTTTTAAAAAAATCCACATCTAGACATCAAAAGCTGTAGCTACATTTAGCCATTTGAAACGTATCTTAGAAAGACAAGAAGAGAGTATGTGAATGATGGATTACATTTAATAAGGAATGTAAAAGGTGAGAAATTCATTTTTATGTGAATTGGCCAATGATCCACTGGCAAAAGAAACAGTCTCTTAGGAAAAATGGTGCTCTTTATCTGTGTTTATAGTTTATTTGTTCAAATAGAGCTGGAAAAATAAATAAAGGAAAATCTTCTTAAATTGAGTAGCTAATATGAAAAATACATGAAGCATCACACGCAGCCTAACTTTGTTCATGCTTCAACCAGACCAAGAGCTATAGGAATTGTGGTAGAACAAGCTCAATTTTTCTATCACTTTCTAAAATTCCAGTCTGATAAGGTAAGCTGAATGTTACTAAGTTAAATTTGGAAGAGAGCCTAAAATTTCAGAGGGCTTTAGTTAACACATTAACCTACTTGGTCTCCTACCTAATGTCACTTTTTCCTCCCATGTGCTGTTACTATACTTCACAGCCTATATCTTTAACTTGAAACTGTATTACTTTCACAAAGTCATCACCAATCAGCAATTCATGAGCTAAAAACTTACTAAGACTTGTCCGGACAATCTGGAAAGAAATAATCAAGTGATTCAAAATCTGAACTAAATTCTGTTTCTTATCTGCATACACATAACTTTTCAACGAATCTTCTTTTTCAGAGACTGACCCTGTGAAAATCTGAAAACAAGACATGAATTTGCAAAATGCTAGATCACAGGTACAAGCAATAGCTAAGGTGCACAGATAAAAGAGCACACAGATCCCTGAATTACTGTTAAGTGTGCTAGCATCAGGACTGGAAGCAGTTGAGGTGGGTGGCACTGAACTTAATACTGCTTCTGAGATCTGAGTTAGTATCTCTTCAGAGTGCTGCACTGGGCCAGGGAGATACACCATTTCAGTTAAAACAAGCTTCAGCTGTAGTAATAGTACACTGAGTTGAATAATTAAGACATATCCAATGAGAGTTTTAGATAGGTTTTAGAGAGCAATGGGATCTCATAAGGGACAAGTGATAGGATCACAACAAACTGCAGGTTTCTCACCTCAAAGTTCATCATAATTAATTGAAGATAGGATAAATTTCCAGAAAAGCGAGTGAAAGGTTGAGGGAAAATAGAAATTTGCAGCCAGGTTTTGTGATGCCATGTTTTTAATAGAAGAAGAGGAATAATTAGGGCCAGGTCAAGAGAAAACTAGAAGACAAGTTTTGAGTGCGCTCTGAGGAATTCATTAACTGTCCATGACCCAGACCACTTGGATTTATACTTTCTATATGAGATTGTTCCTGTCTCACACTTCCCAGCTGTGGTACTTTCACCCCATGGGCTGCCAGTGCAGCATCACAGCCTCCCTCCTCTTCAGGGACCCCACATAGCAGGTGCAGCTGACAGGGTTCCCCACCAGCTGCATCTGGAACAGGAGAGAAGAGAGGCCACTATGCTGTGCTAAACCTCACGTTCATACAAATACCTCCCAAATCTGTCATGTGCTGAGGCATCCATATGCACTGCCATCATGTGACCGGACACATAGTCTTAGAAAGAAAAGGCCAAAGAAAACAGGAGGCAGAATGACCCCCACCTCTGCCTTCAAACCCAGCTCACTGGGTTTCTCTTCTTCCACTCTCTGCCACCACTTGCCCTCACTAGATTGGTGGGAGGAAGGAATCTTTGCTCCCCTCTGCTACTGCTTACACAGAAACACAGTATTTTTCTGCACTGTGTGTAAACTGTCATATGCATAACCCTCCAGGAAAGATAAGGAAGTCTATAAATGAAAACAAAAATATGAGTTGAAAGGCCAGGCTTCCCTGGAAGCTTATTCCATGCTACCAAAGTCTGCCTAGTGCAAAACTAGCTGCTGAAGAGCTTCCCATTCTCCCTTTCACTGGCACCTTCCTGTGTGGGATGCCCAAGACATATAAAAAGGGGAAAGGAGTGACAGTTGTTTTGGAAATTTACGTGATCCCTGGTTTAGATCTGTTTAAAATCTGTTTATTTGTAAAAAAAGTGCAAAGGGGCCCTGGGAGGTGACAGAAAATTAATTATTTTGCATGCATAGTGTAACACTATTCATTAGTTTTACATGAGTGGTGAGAGGTCAGTGAAGAATAGAATCCCATTGTGTTAACCTTCAAAGAGGTTGCCATGTAATTGAATGCAGCAGGCATAGAATAAAGGAATTAAATATGCAGGCAGAACTAACACTAATGGTTTGCAAACCTCACATTGCAAATATCTAAAACTTCTTTGTCTAAATTCTTGGGTTGAGATCTTGGGGGGAGGTGATTATGTAAGCAAGAAAAACAAAGAAAAGGAAGAATACTGAAGAAGTGTGCACAAAACACATACAGAAAGGAGAAGCATATTGGGATCTGAATGCTATAGTCTATCCAACTTCTTGTGTATTACACACAGATTTACAACATACGTTAAGCACTAGCCTACATGTGCCTTTCTGCTGTTGTTTTCGTTGTAGGAAGTATGCCACATGTAGGGCCACATGAGAGACATTTTAGCAAATGTGTTAAATTTCTGACCATATATGTTGCACAGTTAACTTTTGTTCTACAGAACGATGAGAATACTGGGAGTCAGTAAATGGTATGATTTAAATTTGAAAATCGGTCCCCAGAATCTGCTGAATCCATTCAGAGCTAACTAGCAGGAGAACATCACCATTCAGTGTTCTGGGTCCATCTGTTGGCAATATCATGATGGAAACAGCTTTTTAAATGCTATTTGCAATAAACTATCACACAACAGCTTGTTCCAACAATATTCCAATACCTTTCTGTTTGCTTGCCGCCTACTATAAAAAACAGCTTAGAGGGAAGGAGGCATTTCAGTACTATACCGATGTAAGGTGGGAGGGACAGAGAGACTACAGGAACAAGAAAAAAGGAAAAATAACTATAAAAAGAGAAAAGGAGAAGAAGCTGTTATTTTAGACCTCGTGCGATCTAGATTTAAACCAGGACATGGAACCAAACTACTGTAGTGTCACAAAGAGATTGTCTGCACCAGCTAGTCATTAGAATTTTTGTACATTGACAGTGTCAGCCATAGGAACTAGAGAGAAATGGCAGGTGCTCCTAGTAATTACCTTTAATTCTGCAAGGCCGCCTGAACTGTGTGCTGCAATGAGTACCGAAAGGAAGATCCACCTCCATCACTGTAACACACTCACTCGTGTGACACCAAAACGATCTGTTCTATATAATTCTTACCGAAATATAATATAACCATCATCTTACTTCTCAAGTAAAACAAATGCCAGCAACATACTGATGATAAAAAGCCTGCATCCAGTAGCATCAAAGTGGTTCACTTTGATGAGATCAGCTCAGCAACGAAGAACAGTTGGCTGCATTTGAACCCAGTAATTGGAAGGAGGGGAAGAGAAGTTCTTTTGGTTCACACCAAAAAAGTTTCAAAATTAGTCAATTCCGTGTGTACTGTCACAGCCAGCTTTGACACACCTAACGTCACACCTTTTCAAGCAGGGAACGAGATAATCCCCTGAGGTATCTTCTGACCTATGTTATACTTTGATCCTATGATTCTAAATAAACTCCTCTATGCTGATTACCTCTATACTACAAGATTTATTTATTTAAAGTATTTTATTTTAAAGGGCCACATTCCTTAAATAGTTTATAAGGGGCAATCAAGTTTTCCATGTGTTAAGCATCTTGTTTACCAAACACTATTAGAAATACATTTAGTTAGGAAGGATGAAAGCCAAGACGTAGCACTATATGAGAAAGTAAACTGAAGAAGGTGTGACACAGTATGGGACCATGTGAATGGAGATACAGAAAGAGGAAGGAAAAGCTGAAACAAGCAACAGGGAATTAATACTGATAAAAGCAGAATATAAACTTGGAAAAAAAAGTAGCAGTAAATAAAATTTTAAAATATTACATTCATGATTAACACCATTAATGTTATAAGAAAAATGTACTGATATCTCTCTGGACATTGTTGGGTTCTTTCATAAAATATTCTGTCTTCTCCTGCTATCAAGATTGCTTCCTAAGTACACAAAATACTTTATGTTCTATTTATCTGTCTTTCACCTATTCATATGTGTATAGTGACACATACCCTTAGAATAAACGCATCATAGCGTGCTTTTAAAATGAAAAGTACAACAAGAGGATGCTTATAGTGATCACCTACCTGAGGACGGATAACTTTCACTATGTTTTTAAGTGCAGTGTCTGGTGATGGAGGAGAGCAGTCAGGTGTTGGGCCTGTAGAACTGTTTCTATGGTTACCAGATCCTGGTGCAGTAATTGCTACCTGAGGTGCATTATCTGCGAATAAAAATAGCGTTTATGTGAACTTACAAATACTTCATACATTTTAAAATAAAAAAAATATTTTGAAAACAGAATGCTGCTCGGAACACTATTTCAATTTACAAAACTTGTTATAATTTTAATGTATTTGGTAAGGAACATATTGCATATCTACATTTATTTTGTCAGCTCATACATTTGTTCTAAGTCAAGGAAGGATATAGCACTCTCTTAATACCTAAATAAAATAAGGCATAAATCAAACACAAATATTTTACTTTTGTTACCATCAATTACCGATTGTGTATTCATGTATTATTGCTATAACAGGGGTGACTTAAAAGGGACCTTTTCAATGTAATTCGTATCTCATCCTAGAAAATCCTAACATGTAAACCCCAGTTCAACTAGATATATAAACACACACTTGGAGCACACTATTATCCACCAGTGACAACTCTCCTGGACACTGTGAGCGATGTAATGGATCAGTGAGGATCAATTGCATGAAAATGTACTCAGTTCCTTTGATAAAATTTCCATCCTCCATAGAGCTCTGCATTGCAGTAGCTACCTTTCCAGCAGTATCTCATGTAGATAATGTACAGCTGGCTTAAAAATGTCTCCATACCTGAAGGTACATGGGAAACTGCTGTTCAGACATATTTTGTGATGCTGTTAGCATTTTATGTCACTGTGAAGGACCATCAGAGAGACTTAAAATACTCTTACCTTCTATAAATGTTCTTAACGCTGTTTGAACAATGCAGAGTAAAGTCAGTGAAAATCAGGTCAGAGGATAGAGAGGACTATGAAATAAAGCACAGCTTCCCAGCTGTGATGGTAATCAAGCACCAGCACGACTTAGCAGGAGACCAAAAGCTCCACATTACTTCATGTCTTTAGAATTGTATTATTAAAGAAATGCTTTAGTTCAGATTCTGGGGAAAATGGCATTGACTGTGCATGGCTATGATGGTCTTTACAGTGTCTGTGAATTTACAGAGTACCTTTCTTTGTGGATCACAAAGACGTGTGCTCCATGTTCCTAAATGTGCTATAACACCTGCAGCTCTGCATTAAGACAATGATTACATTCAAATCTCATGTCCGTGGGCCTCAACTGACAGCCTGCAGAGTTCACAGGAGAAAGCCTATTTGTTTGTAATTGAGGGAGATCTCCAATATGTGCTTTCATTCTGTGGCCAAATTCACTCCAGAAAAAAAACAAAAAAACACACCTCCAAATAAACAAAAATAGCTCCACTGCTCTAAGATGGAGAATTTTTGCCTAACCAGCTTCTGCAGGAACATGCCTAAGCTCCTCCATCTGCAAAAGTTGCAAATGCCTCGGTGAAAGCAATAACAGAAGCTTCTTCCTCTCAGTCCTACTGACCTGAAAGAATTCTTGGAAGTGTAACAGAGATATCAAAGGGAAGGAAATACCCAGTTACATTAACATAGCTAACATAGGATAAAGAGGAATAGTTGCAAGAATGTAAACTTCAAGGCCTTCCCAACTTACAGATATTTTCACAGCATGGATGTTTCTAAGAGATACTCCTTGCAGAAACACCACATATCTGGATGAGGACTTAAAGTTTCTAGTCAAATATAGACCAAACCTGTCCTTCTATAGCAAACAGAAAAAGCCTGGAATGTTTCAGCAATACTGTTACACTTAACGAAAATGTAAACAAAAGTTTGTGTGTCAGTTTGGCAGACATCCAAAATGGAGACAACCTGTAGATAACCTCAGGTGTTACCTGACATCTGATAGACTGAACCCTGCCTGTCACAGAAACAGACAATTCAACTTTGTTGAAAAGTATCTCATCAGGACTCTATTAGGAGCACCTTAATTGACCTGAAAGTCTCATCCTTTTTCACTTTATGGACAGACTCATCAATAAATAATTATTAATGAACCTCCCTGACTGAGGAATCAGAGGCTTGCTTTAAGAGAGCCCTGCACTGTTTGTGGAGATACCAAACAAGGGACTATACTGCTGCCAGGACATGTGGCACCAGCTAGGAAGGTAAGAAGTAACTTCTAGAGCGAGAAATGTTCCATGTGAGTCTAGTTAAGTGTACTTAGTGCACTTATTTACATACTGGTGTGAGAAACAAACAGAATCTTCATGGTTGGAAAGGACCTCTGAGATCACCAAGTCCAACCATACACACACAAAAGACCCCCACAATCTCGGCCACTAGAGCATGCCCTGAAGTGCCACGTCTACACATATGTCTCTGACAAAGAGGTAAACCTATAAAGAACACAAACTCTCCAATACTTCAGCAGTCCCTGAGTTTCTGTCACACTTCTTTTGCTGTGAAGCCTGTGTGGGTGTGCTTAAGCACAGCTGCCCTTTAGCTCTTCAGAACATGAAAGTCTTGCAAGTGAAATCAGGAAGTCTTGCAGATGTGGAAGTATCTCAAAGATGCATCATGCAAAGAAAAGATAATTAGAAATACAGACTGGTGCTGATGGTAATGAATACAGCTTTCTGCCCACCTTTTCATTCTGTTCAAGGCCTTGTGGATAGTCACCTCAGCTTAGTTTACTCACACTTTAAATATCAGAAGAGGTTAACAGGGGGGTCAAGTTATAGGAGCAAGATTTTGGTCTTTC
Source organism: Calidris pugnax (assembly GCF_001431845.1). NCBI lineage: Eukaryota > Metazoa > Chordata > Aves > Charadriiformes > Scolopacidae > Calidris > Calidris pugnax. The sequence goes on along the minus strand of NW_015094506.1, from coordinate 8,351,427 downwards.
CACAGGAAAGACTTGTTGACTCTGTTCAATAAGATACTGAAGACTAGGTTTTGCCCCTAGATACAGTCCCACTCGAGAAGAATCAAACTGACTGGGAGTGACATTCTTGGAATGAAAAATTATTAGAAGATATTTATGAGGGGATGCAGGGCTGTTATACATCCCACTAGATGGGGCTGAGAAAAACTTCTCCAGCTACAGTGTGTGCATACAACTATAACCAATTCAGGAACATACTTAATAGGCAGCAATCTCAAAAAACAGTACAGTCTTTCTTTCCAAGCAAAATAAAGTGGTAACACAAAAAAGGATCATGCTTTTAGAACCTAAAAATAAAGCTTTACAGTAAAAACCCAAATAATTTTTCATTGAAACAAACATCCCAGAAAAAAATCCAGCTGCTCAATATTTCATGCCTTCACTGCTTTCTCAAGGGAATGAAGTGTCTGACATGTAATGGTTTCTTGTAAACAATTTCTTTATTGTGGACAGCTGTTTATTTTCACAGTAGGATCTTTCCATTAGGCAACCAATAATGATTTACTACCTGGGTCTGCTCCATCAGAGAGAGAATATCACCATCAAATTAGTTCCTGCAAGCAATTTGGGCAACTTCTCTGTTTATATATACAGTATTCATAGTTTCATTAAGGATAGATGTGAATATATTTTCTTTTGTAATTAAATCATATAATAATTATGGTTTCATTTTCTTTTCCCTTTCTTTGTTAAAAAAACTAAAGCAATTTTTTTTTCCCATTTAAGTAACCATAATGGTAACACTGTGAGCTTCAATGAAACATTTCATAGCAAAAAGGGCTTGGAAACTTGAGAACCTACCAAATTCACCAACAAAAATTAGTTCCTGTGCTGAGTTTCTGATAGGTGCTATAGATGGGGCCAACAGGGAAGTATTTATAGCCGTCATTCTCTTCTAGATCCTGGCTTAGGTTGCAATAAGCTAAGAGATGCTTCTCTACAACTCAGATAACGTGGGGCTCCTGGGATTTTGTGGCAGTTAAAAATTACTGAACTGCAGCATGCTTTAATAATATTTCTTCCTGTCTCCATCATATATAAGAAACTGTCACAAGGATTATGTAACTGAAGCTTATTCTGATTCTTAAAGCTGGTTATCGAGGACTTTCCGTCCTCCATTTCCTCTGTTTCAGGGAAAATGAAATAGAATAGGACAGGATAAAGAAAATATACTATGTTATGTCTTCTACGTCCAGAATAACCAAAATGATGTTTTTAAACGTTAGATAAACTCAGGTTTTGGATTAACTGGACTCTTCTAGTGTGGGCTGTAAAAATAGCTATGCTGATCTACCTCCTGGCAAATCTTACTAACTTGCTTTGTTTGTTGGTTGATTGATTGGCTTACAAGGTTTTAAAGGACAGAAAGTGTTATAATGTCATCGTGATCACACTTATCATTAACTATCTTATGGACATACAAAAAAAGATGGTGATCCTTAAATTTCTCACAGGATTAGACAGGTTTCCACATCTCTAATCTTAAAATTCTATTTGTTACTTTCCCCAGTTTTTTTAAGTATTTACAGACTCAGTATTTACAGCAATGGTCACACAAGTGACATACAGCTTGCCCATGCGTGTTAGTCTTCCTTATGCATTAAAAGACTGTAATTATAAATGATTACATCATTGCTTGGAAGTTGAAGCTCACATTGTTCCTACCACCATTTAAAAAAAATCTTTTTACTCTTAAGTCACACAAGCATTCTTTAAATTAGAGCTACACCCTTTGATTATGGACAGGTAGCTTGATTTCAGTTACACTAAAAGTATCAGTATTGAATCAAGTCCAGAAATCCAGAGTAGCTTTTTATGGGGCTATTGCAATGATTCCATATTTCACCAACAGTTATTTTATATATCCTTACAAGAAAATTATAAAAAGAAAGTTGAATGCCATTGAACAAGAACTAATTGTTTTTTTGAAATTTATGAATTTAAAAGTTTGAAGTCATTTAATATGGGGAATGTTTATTTTTTACAGCACCTTTTTATAAGATGATTAATAGAGGAAGGAAAAAGCAAGATAAACATCTCAAAATCTATTTTTCACCACATTGTCACATATAATACAATTGTGATAAAGCATGTGCTTAGTGTTCAGCTTTATTTATTATCCAGCTTGATATCACTGAAGCCTAATTAATATAAGCATGCAATTACCTTGTTCATAAAAATGTTTAACTATGAATGTAGACTAACCTCATGTTTCACACAAAAGATATATAAGAATTAACATCATAACCAATCCTTTCACAGGAAGAAAAGTTTGTCTACTATCACTGACATTATAAGTACTCAATGTTTCATTTGCAATGCAGTCTTTCAGTACAAAAAGAATTTCTGAATAAAATAAAAACTGGATTATGTAATGTGTTATATATGTCCAACTAACAGGACTGATTTTTGGAACCAAAATTCAAGGCCTAAAGTTAAACTTCTGTATTCATGTGTTAGTAACTAAAGTGCTTTCCAAAGAAGTGGGATTAATTTGTTCTCCATGTTTTGAGTGATTCAGAAATTGCTCTTCAGACTTGCAAGGTGGGTTTCTTGAAATATAGCTACATTTCAGTGAGCATGCTAAATTCTTCTTTGAGTCAATGAACGCCAGTTAAAACAGTATTAATTAGAATTTATAAGATATTCTATATTTAGATGTATTATATTGAAGAAATAGCAGGTCAGAGGAACACTTAATCGATTATACTATGCATTGCCTTTAAACAAAATCTATATAGCTAGCTCAGACACTTCTATTGCAGACAAATAGGGCAAGATTGAACTGCCAAAGCATGGTTACCTAATGCCATCTCAGGGCTCTCAGGGAATTCAAGGCATCTGCAAGAGGTTTGCAGGAACTGTGGAATTTCAATGCCCAAGCATCAGCTTGGGACACCCAAAAGCATTTCAAATGTCAATAGACATCTATGTACGGGCAACTGAATCAAGACCCTGAAATTACGAGGAACAAATTCCGGTCTTAAAACCTGTAACCCTTGTTTCCTAAAAATATTTGTGAAAATGATACTTAATTTGTTTCTACCATTATGGTAAAAAAATATAGTAAGCTTTTTTCCTGAAGTTTACAGGATAACAGGAGGTCAACAAAAGAGGGGAGTGCAAGGAGCTCCTATTCATGCATACAGTGACTGCTTGACACTTCTAAAGATCAGTCAGATTTGAGTTTGGAGAGAGCAAAATGAAAGTGATATTGCCTTCTTTTTGTACATTATAAGAGCAAATTGCGATGTTACTTTTCTGTTATCATACATTAGATGTCAAACAAAAACATAAAAATGTTAACTGTTTAACTGAAACTATAAAAAAAAAAATCATGCACTGGGAACTCTGCCTTTTACTGTGCTGTGTGACATCAGTGGTCAGGTAGTGGATGATTGTCTTCTTTCATATGGTACGTTGCACAGAGAAAAATGTCCTTATGGGTAGTAATGCACCATATGACCACATACCACATCTAATGATATGTATAAATAAATATACTCAATTCTAAAACTTTTGAAAATATAATACTAGACATGAACAAAATACTTAAAGCACAAAGCCTACTCATTATTACCTTGTAGAGCTTTGTACTATAACCTCAGGGGCTGGATAGATTTCTACACGGCAACTCTGGGAGAAAGAAAAGGGATGGAAAATGAATGTGCACATATATACATATGCATAAATATATATAGATACACCTGGATACATATATAGACAACAACTTCAAAGGCACCCTGTTACTGGTAAATAACTTCCTTTTATTTCTCGAGCTTTGCTCAGCATGGAAGATTTCATGCAGTTTCAAACTACTTGAAGGTAAGCCAAAATCCTGCATCTGTTTTGGACACCCCAGCATCAGGATAACACAAAAATGTGAATAGAGCTCCAGATGGTTTGGGGTTGCCTGGTATCAAATGCTTTCTAGTGTGGTATCAAGGCAGACCTAAGTTTGATCGGTTACAGCAGACTCAATTTGCTAGACTAGGAGAAAACTACTACAGAAACACTGATCCAGTCTGGCAATTTCTACAGGCTGGATCCGTGTGATAAAAATGTGATGTCTCCTATAAGTGGTGGACCCATTGCAAATATTCACAGCAATTGCATACAGTAAATTCTCAGGCTGCAGTTCATTCAGAAATCCAGGTAAAAATTACAAATTCTCCTATTTTGTCAGGCAGATAACAAAACCAGTCATGTTATATAGTAGCCCCAGTTGAAAGACTAGACAATTATCCATAGTATGGAACTCAGCTTTAAAATTGTTCTATCTTGACTAAATCCCCAAAGCAAATCTCTCCTACATGACTATTCATCATGGCATAAATCTAGGAACTACAGACAAGGACAATCATGTATTTCAGGATTTCAAGGAATGAATATTGCAAGAGACATTTCAAAAGAGCAGATGGAATAGTGAATAATGGAATCAGTAGGTAGCTACACTGGATACATAGAGAGAACGGTTGGACTAAACTGTTTGAATTTGCTCTTTTGAATTTGTTTTGTTTCCCACACACTTAAACCTGAATAACCATTGTTCTGAGTAGGATTGTAAATATATATCTGCAACTGTCTTGTTGAAAGCACTTGAAGCTGTAACTGGCCCAATCTTGGATGTAGCAGCTATTTCAGGATTGTGTTTGGAATTAATTACCAGTGAAGTGCATTCCAGTAGCAGCAGGGGGTCTGCTTAGTTGTTTCTGCATCATCCATGAGAGTTGGGTATGACTATTATCAACTTTTTATTTCCTCTAATCACCCACCTGCACAAATAGACTTTGGAACTGCTTCAAGCTTGCATAACCCTTGTAATACCAGGCAACTGTCTGGAAAAACATCTCTCATTAAGTACTAATGAGAGATGATGGGTGATTTCCACCATTTCCTGAGTAACCTTTTGAGACTGCCTCTGCAAGCTGTTGATGTCTAATTGAGCATTCAAAAACAATGCCATATAGTTATTTTTTTTGTGAAATGGGGTTTTGTTGGCTTTTCCATGTTTAAAAGGTTTGTAGTGAAATGACTGCACTTGCTTATGACAGATATTTCATAGATTTAAACATCTGCCTTGTCTCAGCATATAGTCATCATGTTTCTGGCACTGCAATGAAAAGCAGAGGGTGTAGTTACAGGTGCCAAAATATTTTTGTTTATTTCAGTCATTCACTAAAAACTGAAATGCTTAGTAATCTTATGAAACAAAACATCCTCCAAAAAAAATGATACATATTGGGGGTGTTTGTGCTTATTTATAAATTTAATTCATCAGTGAGAGGCTACTAAATGTTATAATATGCATGCCTTAGTATTTCACAGGGCTTCTCCTGTAATCCAAGAGAATAACCAAACTGCTAGGCAGAGAAAACATTGCAAATGCAATAGATGATTAGGGTACATTTTCAAATTATCTCAGAATATAAACTGCAAAAGGTGATTAGAGTAAGTACTCTCAAACCATTTAAATAATACTGATGATAGCCAAACTCCCTGGCGTTCAAACTCAGCAAATAAATAATTTACGCCACCTTGAACCTCCCAATATACATCTATCTTTAGTTGCAATGCATGCAATTTATGGACAAAAACTATATTTTCGTGAGCTTCAGTTCTTCTGAAGTATCAATTAGTTAAGAAAGCTGTTTTATCAGAAGACTGCAGTCAAAAAGCTAGGCAAAACATTTTAAGGCCAGATAGCTAGAAAATGTCCCAAAAGCCAGTTATTTTTATTTAAGGTACTTAAATTTTTAAGCAACTTCAGAGAGGTCAACTGTTACTCTGAAAATTGACATTTTTGTATGTAACATATATTTCCATGGAAAAAAGTATTTTGTTCCAAACTAGAAATGTGTATTTTTTAGTGTAACAGTATACTCATTAAGCATAAAGAACTTGTCCAGCAGATAGTGTGCACTATTAATACAAAGTCAGAATTCAGGGAATCTTAAAAGTTCCTGCTGTTAATTTTGAAAGCAGTATGGAAACATCTGTACCAGAGTAGACCAGCTATCAGGTCCAATATGTTGCCCTGATAATATCCAAATGATTCAAGAAAGATAAAGGAAATACTGTGGATAATTTTGGAACAACGCAATCCAGTTTGCACCCATTAATAGCACTACAGCACTAGAGCTTTTAGTAACTGAAGTCAAATAACTTGTATTTTTTCAATTCTGAAAAATCTTATTTGATAATTAACACCCCATATATTGCTTTGCATATTTTTATTTAAACTTGGCATTTTCTTCTGAAAATACTCAAATTCTACCCTTTTTATTAATATTCCTGCATTATTTTCTATCTGCTGAAATTTACATGAAATTATATATTACAACAGTATTATGTATTTATGCATTATTAAGCTTACCTTCTGACTGACAAAGCAGGATTTACATTATTTCTGCTCCGAGTGTTTAGAATCTTCTATACATTTCAGCATATTTCAGTTAGTTACTGTCAAAGCGTGCAGCTTGCCTCAGTGGTTTTCTCTGCTTGTTTGGATTTTAGATTCTCTAAGATCCACAAGCTAGCTTTGTAGATTTCTTAAAATTCTAACTATTGAATGTTCCCACTAAAGCAACCTGCTACATTTCTTATAGAATCCACAGATACAGAGTTCAGATAGATCCTTGGAGTTTTTGAGAGCTGCAGTTAACTATCTAAAGGAATGATAAAGAGTGCACAAAACTTTATATATATGAAAGAGGTATGCTATTTGTATTTGCTACTGATAGCAAATGAATAAATCAAAATTTCTAGACCATGAAGCTTTGGCCCGTCTGTTTGATGTAGAGCCAAATCAGTATATTCAGACAAGAAGGGATATTCCAACACAGTGGGGCAGAAATGAAGTAGCTGATCCCACCCAACCGCTAATACCAAAAGAGAGATCATAATTAAGTGAAAGTATGCATTTTTGCCAAGATTTATAGCTTAAAACTATTCAACATTCCTTAACTTCAACTCTTAAATTGCATTAAAGAATTACAATTAAATTACAATGGAATGCAGGTAAGTATTTAACCAAAACAAAAGGTAGGATTCACAGAATTCCTGTTACTCTTACCGCCAGGACTCCTAACCACCACCAACTTTGTATTGCAAATGTCATTATTCCATTAGAATAAGAGTCACAAATTTATTCCACATTGTGTTTATCAGGCTAATATCTAGGAATTGGACAAGTAATTTTTACAATATATTGCTTTTTGTTTGCAATGGCTTCACAAGGTATTTAACACTTTTATTAAATTTATCACCGGCAAATCCTTGTTTAAGTTATTACAGGTTGCATAAGAAAAACTCTGAAAGACAAACTATAAAACTGATCAGAAAAGATATTTTTTTGCAAATGTTACTTACATAATATTCACAGAAAGTTTTTATATTTTTTCATCATGATGTAAGACAGAAATAGATATCAAAACAATGGAAATGTTCTCAGAGAAAAATTTAGTTTCAATACTAGCACTACGGATAAGAAACTGGTTTTAATCGTGCTATATTATTTAAGTGTCTTGCAGCAGGGAGGAAATGATATCTGAAAGAAAAAGGACATGGATTGAACAGCTGGAGCAAGAGTGGAATGAATATTTTTACTAACAGCTGTTTTTGATATCCTTATCCAGAACACATATTACTGGATGCAATGATATTTCAGAAAGATATCATAGAAAGAATATAGAAAGAATAATACACCCTGCCCTAGAGCAAAAAATATGAAGTGGTCCTTCTGAAGACTTCTCTTTCTTTCTGAAAACAATAAAACAACTGAGTGTGAAAATGTTCTTTCATATGGGTTTTTCCAAATCTGCAGTACTTGAAGGCATATCAGAAAAAAAGGAAACGACTTGTTTGATATCCTGTTGCAGTAGAAAATTATTCTATCATTAGCTGCTAGTAACAACATGCTGCATCTATACGTTTGTGGATTGGCAATACAAACCCATTCTCATCCTATTTCAGCATATAGCAAAATCCTACATCTCTTGCACACTTGAAATTTCCTTTTGAGGTGGCATAAAAATTAAAATGGTATAAAAAGAACAAACCCCAAATCTCTGTAAAGTAATAGAAGGAAATTTTTTGGCAGCAAGCTACACGCTGCCATCAGGACTGGCAGATGCAGAAAGGGAGACAGAAGCAGAGAAAATGGAAGTAAAAGAGTGTTTTTTATTTAACTTAAAATAGAACAGGAGGGAAAAATCTTTTTTTTTTTTTTTCAGAATGCAACACTGATTACCTTCACTAGGAATTAATGTTTTCGTATTTTTTAATCATCTCTGATACTGAACAAAACAAATAAATCTGTTCATTATGTACAAGAATGGTTTATTTTAGCAATTGCTTAATATTTTCACAAATATTTTGATTTTAGCAAAATTTAGCAAGCCATGCCAAGATATCTGCTTTCCAAATGTACTAAAGTTAGTAGAAAAGTTGATTTTTAAAACCCATACAAAAAGTCATATTCTCATGAAAAATTGATTTTCCAGTAGAACACAAATAGAAGTATTGAAATACTGAATAGAATAACTTAAATTTTTCACAAAATTACCACATTTAAGTTGTTACTCGAGAACTAAAGACAGGAGAAACAGATATTTTTTTTTATCCTAAAAGATAAAAAAAATCAGATCTGATTCAGGGCAATGCTGAAGTAAAATTATTAGTATACATATTGAGTTGATTTTGATATAAGCTAAATCATAGCCAAATTTTGATGCAGTCAGTCACAAAAAACCCTTCTAAAGACTGTCAGTCTGAAGGACCAGCAAAAATTTTTCGGTTTGTTTGGGAGTGGGTAGCTGGGTCTACTAGAAATGTAGAAAAGAGAGCAAGGTTACTAATTGTATTCATAGCAAAGCCAGTCCCTCTTCAATAGCTGAAAAAGCACAGCAACCGTGTGGCAGTAGATGACCCCTACAGGGAAGAAACAACAGAAATCAGGGAGAGGGGAGCAGGTAAAGCTATGATCCAGAGACCTCACCATCTGCCTGTTATCAGAGCCACCAAATCAATGTATAAATGCACTGTATAGCTGGTTGTGAATCTTTTGACAAATTATTTTCAATGTATAAAAACTGATTTAAGTTTAATTAAAACTGATTAAGCCAAACTGATTTTCTTAGGGAAATGTATCATTTTCAGGATATTTTGATCAGAAATAATTCTTGGAGCAAGTTGGAAGTCCTGGTGTGTGTTTGCAAGAAAGACTAATGGGGAAAAAAAAAGACAAAGGTTGCAGGACAGGTATCCCACAAAGCTGATCTTTTGATCACTTCCTTCATGGGTTTCTGCTGGAGCTTAATAGAGCAGCACAGGGATTAAGTTCATATTTCTTGATCTGACATGGATCTAGGATGTAGACAAGATGTGAAATATGGTACCAGCATCGAATAGCATTCTCATGTCCTGTGATACAGACATAGCCAGTCACTCACGTTGTTGACTGGTACTTAGGGTTCTCAGCTTGATCCCTCACATCCCTGATAAGTGCCCTGATATGGGACATAGAAATAAAAGGAATTTCCCAAGTAATCAAAACTAATACCTAAATCAAAGGCAACCGCATAATAATAACAACTGTGCTACAAGGCACCTGTAGACTATACATGTAGTGACAATCTTCAGCAAGGCAAAAAATACTCCCTAATAAACTGTATTAAGCTTGCAATCTTGCAATAAAAAATATCCAAAAGAACCTCAAAAAATACACAAGGAGCAGGAGAAGTCAGGAGCATTGTTAATGTCATAACTTTCTGGAACAGCTGAGAATGCCCAGATGATCCTAAGATACTTATATTGCAGTGTCTAATGATTAATCATTCAGGGTCGAGCAGCTTTATCATCTGAAATGAGAGACCAAACAATGGAGAAATCCATCTTCTACAAAAGACAGCTGAGTTGTTTGTGATTCAAGACTTATCTCTATTGCATTTCCAGTGTTTCTGAAAACCAGTTTAGCTTTTTTATAGTACTTGCATTATAGACATAAGTCAAGTGAAGCACTGACTCCTGAGTACTCAATCTCTTAAGTTTTAGGACTTAGTTTCATCTTAATGCAAAATAGCACAATATGCAAAATATTGAGTGTAACAGAATAAAAAGTATCAAGCCAAGACAACTGGTTCCTCCCAACTTCTAACATAGAGCAAGATTCAACCTGAAAAGCTTTGTAGAAAATCCAATTTAAGGTTTGTAGAAAATTCACAGGTGCATCAGGAGACATATAATATTAACTAAATGCCTATATTTCCATGCAGTGCTATACCCATTACACAAGTTTATGTTCCTCTAGAACAGACCAGATGCAGGTAAAAAGTAAACAAATTTATGGTAAAATGAAGCTTTACTACTACCACTACTAGTAGCAATTTGACAGGCTTTACAGCAATATTATTCCTCATATATCTAGCAAATTATTGCCACTTATAAAAGATACTATAACTTACATCTGCTCAATTATAAAACAATCTCAGCAGCATTTTGAAGTGTAGTATTACCTGCTGAAATGGAATATGTTGTCTATGGTTTAAGTATATTTCATCCCTGTCTCAAAAGTACTTGCAAAGGATGTTGCAACTAATAGTCATTTAACAAAGAAAAACTCAAATCCTGCTAAATAATATTTGCATATGGGCTTTAAAATGCAAAATACCTCAGAATAATTATGTTTCTTTGAATTATTGTCTTGATTTGAAAAGGGGGTTTTGTCTGACAGCATGCAGTCAAGTGTATAACGAGATGATTCTAGATGGTAATCACACCGGGGTGGATGAAACTGTGTGTTGGTCAGAATGCACGCACTTTGACGAGTACTCATTTGCAAAAATTGCCCCAAACTCCTGTTAAAGCTAATTTTTTTCAACATTCTTTAATGAGTAACAATAATAAAAAGTAATGAATCATCAGAAAATGTTTAACATATGTGAAGCAGCAGCCTTTTTCTCTCATTTTTGCAGAGAAAATGTAAGCTACTCCTTTGGAAAGTGGAGTTACTTGAACATAAACATATTTACTGGAACACACTGGATGGGTAGAGACCTGCGTGTATTTTGATAATGAATTGGTGACGTGGTATCAGTCATTCCCATGTGCTTTAACTTTAGAAATGACAGAGTATTTTTAAGAATAACATTTCATTGTTAGGGATGTTAGAGATGTTATCCAGAGGAGCAAATGATTGGGAGCAATTATCTTAATTATATACTAAAAACCTCTTAGAGGGATTATAAGGTTGTAAAGGAAAGTACATTAGAGCTGCAATATGTAAGAATTGACGTGGCTTTTGCAACCTCAATTCAGCCTCCTGTGCATATGCATTCTGAAGTCTTCAATTATGAATATAATGCCGTTCCTCCACAAGACCTCTACCCCATCAAGGACATAAAGGAGTTGGGGAAATGGACAATGGAACAAACCAAATCACAGCACGTTACTCTAGAAAAGTGGCAGGAGAAAAAAAACATTATAAAACAATAGAGATGTGAAATATTTTCCCTAAATATCAAACAGAAACTCATATGAAAATATGCTTATATGAAAATATGCAAAAAGAATGTTAAATGATAGTTACTAAAGCTAGAAATTTTTAATTAACAGGTCTATCTAAATTATATCCAAGAGTTTAAAAAGATCTGGCAAGAAATTATCTCAACAAATGGCGTTGTTTCTTAATAGCCCTTGGAATATTGATAAGATTTGAGAAGACTAAAAGGAAGCTAATGGAATGACCTTAGTAGTTATAGGCTTTCAGCCTGACTTCAGGAATAATGGAATAGGTGATATGGATCACCGTTAATAATAAATGAAAGGGCATAGGTCATGCAAATTAGCATTGCTTCAGAGAAAATGGATTTTATTATTTAGCTTGTTTTTTTAAATTAAATTATAAGTTTGTTCAGTACAAGTAAGTAATTTGAGATTTACTTTTATAATACATTTGGGTTTATATTACAAATGAGTTAATAAAATTTATTAAAGTGGTCTATGTTCACAACTGAGGTGATTTAAAAATGTTAATAATGAATGGTTCCAGATGTACGTGCATGAGAAGTGTCCTCTGCATATATCACTCACTTGCTCTTTACAGACTACCCAAATGAAAAAGAAGGTAACAGTTTTATCCATCTTTTCCTAAAAATGCCATTGGAAGTGGGAAGAGGGCCAAAAAGCCTGTATAAACCTTGTTTCTCTAAATACTAAATGCTCTAAATTCTCTAAATGCTCTTTGTTGGGATTCTGAAAGGTCCCAGTTAAACAGACAAGAATCACTCAAGAAAGCACAGCACTAGAAACAGTGATCACTGAACACTGCCTGCTTCTCAGTTGGTGATACTGAAGTTATGTTGTCTGGTTTGCTGGATAAATTCTGGTTTTGTCAAAAGTCAAGAAGTGAAATGAAACAAAAAAGCAGGACTTTTTCTGTTCCCAACACAGCAAAGAATCCATTTTTAACATAGTGCTTGCCAGGTAGAGTCTGCCACTCAAGTGATGGCAAAATGTGAGGATTTCAATTTTCTGGTTATTGTTTAATATGAGAACTTTGTGATAATGGAAGTTCCTCCAAATACAAAATTATTCTGTTTAAAATATAGAATAAGTAAAGGAACAGCTGTGTTAGGAGAACCTATGCTTTTATTTCATATTGACCAGGACTGCTTAGAGTGGATGAACTATTCTTGAAATCTTTTATCATTCACCTTCTTTAATTTATTAATTTGTTCTGTTATCACATTTATAATTCGAGTCACACCCTCATGAAAACGGTGCTTATTTTGCACCACAGGAGTTAAATTTTATTTTTTATCTCCCTTTTTAACTTCTGTCAAAAATAGCTGATTCCCATATTGTACAAGGAACTGAAACAATAAAGAGTGAATATATTTTCTTCTTTAAACATTAGATAGGGGATATATGCACTGTTGGTATAACTCTACTGACAGCAGGCTACAGCCAAATCAAGAAAGAGTATGGAACAGAACCTGTATTCATAAAGTGCATATTGATCACCTGGATCTATTTATTAGGTGATAGCAGAAACCTGTCTTACCTGAACTACTTAGGAATGGACTTCCCTGTAGAAAAAAAATGTCAAGCTGTCTGAAATTTACCCAAGATAATTTTCACTCTCTGAAATGTACCCAAGATAATTAAAATGGGTCATAGCTTTCACATGCTGTCAGAATATGATCTTAGAGAGGTAGCTAACTGGGCAGAAATCAGAGTTGCACACTGCATTGACCCACCTGCAGCCACTTCCAACTACAACACTGTTATAGTAACTTAAAAGGTATCATCTCCTGATTTCAGATGAAATCAGAAAAAAAAAAAAAAGAAAAAATAATCCCACAGACAATACCTCGTTTTTCATCTTACACTACAAGACACACATTTTTCCTGATCTCATATCAATACTTAATTGACTAATTTCTGATTTTAACAAAGAACCTTCTTTTTGAAGAAGATATATACGGTGAAAATCTAACCCAACTGAAATTAACAGCAAAACTTGCCCTAACATCAGTGAGGTTAGGAATATATGCCAACCTCTGAGATTCAGATCACTTGAAGACCTACTGGTCAGGACCAGTCAGTTAATAACTTTTGCCAACAAAACAGTAATCAACACAAGACCAGAAACACAGGTGAGCTGTGCTCCTCTAAGATACATGGTACTAAATAAGGTAATATAAAGCATCCTAATTGTACTCCAAGAACTATGATGATAACATCAGAAATACAGAAACGGGTATGAAAATGTCATTATGATAAAAAAGAACTCCCAAGCTACCCATATTTTGGGGATTTGTACTTAGATAAAATACAAAGAACTATAAAATGCCAGAAAATACTTCAAAGTAGAAAATAAATTATAAATTTATAATTCCTACTGTAGGAACAACTATATCAACAAACAATCTCCAGGCATAATTTTCAGAAATCTCTTCTTTTACATTTTTGAAAGGTGTTCAAAACAAGTACTAGCTATACTAAAGAGAAAACAACAAAATGCATGATAGAAGAGCTATTGTATATTTTATTCTTCCATCAGCACTCCCTTCACCTTTATTAAAATGCCATGTAAAATTAAAAAATCCGAACTGCAACCATATGCTAGTGCATTAGACAAAATTGCTTCTGATAAGAAGTGTGCACTCTATACTGTGGAAGTAGGAATGACAAATATGAAATGCGTCATCACAGAAACTCAGTCAGAAGGTTAGTTTGGTTTCCAACACATCATGTTCTGGCAAAGATTTGCATCTTGAAATTCTGAATGTGATCCTTATGTCTTTATAAATTAACCTGTTAAAACAAGTAAATTGATAAATACTGTACCATAGCCAAATTCTCTCCATATGGCTCAGACACAGGTTAAAGGAAGACAAAGGAGAGCTGAGAAGAAGTATGTATAGGTCTTACAGTTAAGGCTAGACATCATGTTTCACTATAATTTATTGACTGAAAAATACAGTTGAAGATTGTTTGATAATTTTCTATTTTCACTTTAGAGTAAATTTCACTAAAAAAGCAGGTAAATACCCGGCAAAACCAAAAATATTCTCACCTGGACTAAATAACATTTAATTGAAAAAATATATCTTTTTTTGGTTCAACCACTTCAGGTCTTATCATAATTCCTATAACTTCACTTTCTCTTCTTACACAGAAAAAGGGAAGGATATTAGGGCACAGTATGTAGACAGTATCATCCAGATTTCTATAGAGGCCAATACCTTAAATGGATGCAGACGTACAGAAATAAGACGAAGTAACTTGAAGATACTATGATAAAGAATAAACACTTTTGGAAGACTTCTATGCAACACTTTATCATCCTTTGGAGTCCTCTAGCCACCACGACACGGCAGTACGTATAGACATGCTTAAGGGCAATAAGCAGAATCATGCAGGAGCTGCCCAGAATTGCTTCCTGAAGAGTTGCTGAAGAGCTGACTTAGCAAAGACAGTATGTTTGGGTTACTCTGTCTTGACTTCAGTTGGCCATGAAGACACCGAGGTTGGAAATAAGCTGGCATATCAGCTTATTTCAGATTCCAAAAAATCACTGGCATAGAACTCAGTGGTTCTGAAACAGAATTCTATTCAGAGTAACAGCCACAAAACCCTAGCTATTTTTAAAATGTATCTTGAGATGTTTATTAAAAGAACTACACAAAGGCTAGAGCCCAAGTTTTCTCCCTTGAAAGGGAGTGTCCTTATCATGTCAGGGCACTGTGAGATGCTTTTACTCATTCTTCTCATGGCTTATCAGTCTTTTTCTGTGCTAAAAGTAAAGGGGGATTATACTGTATAAAACACTCTGAGAACTGGGAAACTTTAATTAATACTGGGAGTATTTCTCTAAGGCCAAAAATCACTTAAAAGAGAAACCACTTGCTACCTAAGAAAGACTTCAGTTATTAGGTTGTTATGGAAACACAAGCCTCTTCTGTCAGTTATCTACTCCACCAAACTGATGCATGGCTCACATTATGATACACACCTATGCTTTATGTTCCTTATTGACAAGCTCTGAGTGGCTCTTCAGTTCTCACTCAACATACAGATAAATTATACTCTTTGAAGATACTGTCTCCTTGACTGACAGATGGAAGAATAGAGGACATTGATTATCATTCATACATCACATCACACCCTGAGGCACTAAAAAGCTCTAATGGCCCTGACCAGCCTTGTAAGGTTCTCAATTCACATCCTACCTCCTGGAGACACTATTTCAGCTCAGTCTGGGGCCTTTAGCTCCTGTCTGAGCTATGCTGAAGGAGTGCCCATCTTGTGCTGATGCCTGTGCATCCAGACCCCAAGTCATGGGCTGGCTTCCCAGCTTGAACTCAGACCTGCTCTTGACATCATGAACCTTCCTGCCCATCACGGGACCTAATCCTGACCTACATATTGAAGACTACAAAGATGTTGTAAGGCTATGTAGGGAGAAAATTAGAAGCCCAGCTAGAATTTAACCTGCCTTTGGATGTTAAGAATAATAAAAAGAGTTTCTATAAATATATTAGTAACAAAAGAAGGACTAAGGAGAATCTCAAACACAGGAAATGATGTATTTGTTACCTTAGTCTCAATCTGGAGAATTGAAATGTCCAAATATTCATGATAAGTGCTGTGAAGATTTGTTACTGAAGTCAATCAGAAACTGATGGCCTGACAAATAGCACTTTATTTACCAAGCCAAGTATTTAATGGCTTTGGAAACTATGTAGAAGATACATATTTTAATTTTAATAAAAATGTTATCACACCTAGGCTATTTTTCAATTCAGGTTTCTAAAGAACTGTCTCCAAGATATCTGTATGAGACTGCTGACATAGTGTTATACACAAGAATGCAAGCAGAGGTGAGCTGACACACTGGCTACAAATTTTCAGGTTTATTTTCACTATAGTAACAGGAGAGGGATTCCAGGCTGAGAAAGAAAAAAAACCCCTAATGTTGCAGTAGATAGGCCAGCTTGGGGGCAGTTTGATATGTTGTAATAATGCAGTGACAAACATTTTTTGTTATTTTCCCTGCTGTGATTACGAAGCTATAAGAAAAAGGTATCATTAATTACAGATTTATTATCTTGTATGGTCCTCCTTACAAGTTACTGGCATTTAAGTGCAAATTGAGTAATTATTCTAAATGACAAAAACATCATGACTGACAACAGCAAGATTTCTCCAAAGTACATTCAGCCAGGTAGATGACCAGAATAGCTGCTAAGATATCTCTTCCTTTATGTTTCAACTCCTTGCCTTGTGTTTGCCCGCTACAGGCTACTGGCAACACAACATATAGCTAAGGACATTTTTATCACCTTGACAGAAGCCGTATCTTACATGTAACTGGGTAGAGCAGTTGTACCAGAGCTATCTTTAAAATTGCTGACTTGGGAATTGCTGACTGTGTGGTGACTGAGAGCTCAGCATAAGTAAAGCCCCCAAGTATTTGCCTTATTTCTGAGCTGGATTTTGCAGCTCACACTGAGTTCCGCATTGCTACACCTGAGCTGTTTCCAAAGTTGAAGATGGTTCACTAAGGTCTCCCTCACCTGCAGCCACAGTACAGCAGCATAACTGGAAGAAACAGATCCTTGAACTAGAAGTCCCTTACGCAAGGATGATTTTCATGCAGTTTACAAATGGCAATCTCTCTTCTTCTTACTGAGATGCTGTACTAAAACCTTCATTAATCTACATGGACAGATCAACTTTGCCAAAAGAGGATTTTTTTTCCCACTAAGTAATTATTGAAAAATAACATTTAAAAAGTCCTCTCTAATTCCTAATGATATTCAATGAGACCTAATAATATTTTAAGTAGTACTGGCCATTATTCACTATTATTAAAAATATAGCATGTAAACTGCCACCTGGTCTCACTTCTAGGGAGTTCTCCAGTAGAAACTATAGAGGCATACTGAAAGAGATATGATCTCTCTATTGGTTGTGGACACAGACTTAACACCAATGAAAAAAATGTATTTAACATTTCTTCTGTAATGTAGCTCAGGTTTAATTCAATATTTCTGCCAAATAAAGGGTATGACATTATGAAGTGTAAGAATAGAGTATGGTACAAAATGTCCAAGCTATTAAAGATGCAAGTTACATCTGTAACGGTCTTCAAAAGCACAGGCCCAAATGCACCATGTTGCTTGCACCTAAACTTCTGCTACCAGTATTCTAGACAATAGATAACTGATGAAAACCCCACTAACTTCATGAAGATACTCACAATGCCTACTTTAGCATTAGAATTATCCAGTGCCTTGAGCTTTAGCCATTTATTAAAACTTTACACCTTTACTGGGATGATTTGCTCCTACAGTTCACAAAATTTAATTATATTCTTAAGATTAAAAGAGCAATACTAATGTGTGCCTTACAAACGAATAAAATTCTATGGTCATTTTTCAAGGTTAAATATGTCATGTGATTTCTTTCTTTAATGGAGGGGCAGTCTAAAAATTAAAATGACTGGTAGAAATGTCTAGTTTAAGGAATAAAGATACTGTTCTGGAATAGCTCAACAGAAATATTAGGAAGATTGATTCATGCATCAATCTTCTATTAAAAAAATTAATTTTAGGAGATTGAGATAATTTTTTCTGCAAAGTAAAATATAAATTTGGATTTAAAATTTCATAAATCAAAGAGTGCAGTATTTCAGAATATTTCTATCAAGTCTTAGCTGTTATTTTAAAAGCGGAGATACTGAGACAGAGATGATAACACACTCTGCCAACATTGTCCTGTCAATCTACAGCAGAAACAAAGAACAGCTTAACTTGAACTCAGACACACATACAGTCTTTTTTACATTTAGGTCAGTCCTAATTAGGAGCAACTATTTTAATTGCCAGGATAAACCAATAATGTAACTGTTATTCTTCCTATATAAACCTAATTTCTTGCAAACAGACATAAACCACACAACATAAAATTTCAGAAGTGGAAGTAACAACCTTTATGACTACTTTTATTTCCTTTCTGTTCAGTTTTTCTCTCTTATATCTAGCAATCCTTTACCATTTGGTGCATGCAGTTCTCATCCTCTGCTATTCTCTACCAGTTCAAGAATAAGATTCAGGAAAATTAAAAATAGTATGGAGAACTAGAAAACAGTCTGGATTTTTCCCCAGTAGATCAGAGAATGATGTCTGACAAGGTGACCATTCCCAACCTGTTAGTTTACTGGCAGGGCAGATAATAGTTACATGCAGCTCTACAGCTTGAAAGGCCAGCCAGAATGACCTTTCCTCTCAATATAGGAAAGGAGAATTTTCCATCACTGAGTAGAGTCAGTCTCACTTTTACTGCCAAGAAGCAGTAATGTTGAGACAGTCGGGAGAGTTGATCAGTGTCCTACCACCTAGGGAAAGGAGACTGACAGATGCAATTTTATGTTCAAAGTGCTGCCTCATGCTCTGAAATGAACTCTACACATTACATCGTATAGAAATTTGAAACAGTATTCCAAAAGTCAGCATGTCTCAGTGGTATAAAAACAGGGAAATTCAGGAAAAAAGGCATGCAAGTTAGGTATCTGTTTTAAAAGAATTATTTCTGTAATCATACATAGCTTCTTCAAGCAATAAATCTGTATGAACTGAAGTGACAGGCTGATATTCACATACAATTATGCATAGTGTTAAGTACTTTAGAACTGGTGTGACAGTTGATTGTGACACAGCTTATTTCATTTGGGTCATTCGTAGTATAAGATAACAGCCAACAGGATTACAGATATGGCTTACAAGCCAGGCCAAGTTAGATAACAACTACATTTATAGCTAAAAATAAAATCACATTTTGGAATCTGCTTATCTATACAGCCAAATGTTCTTCCCATTAAAATGCCAAGGAAAAGATCATAGTGGTATATGGAAAACTAAGACAGAAGAAATTACAGCATGTTTATATTTTCAACTCATTGACCTTGTTAGATCTTATAAAGATGATGGGTGCCCTCATGAATGTCCTAGAGCTTCCTTTCTTCTCTGGGCCTCTGATACACACCATATTTAACTACACACAAAATATATTTCCAGATTAAGACCTAAAAATGTCCCTTTTTTTCTATTTTTCATACTTATCTGTTTTTCATACTGATCTTAATGGACTTAATACGCCTAAGAAAAATGCCTATGTTCAGCAGACAACACTCTTCTAAAGCCTGGTATTTTAGAGTAGCGAAAATCTTTTTATACTAATTACAATGGAAAGCTTTGTAGTCAATCCCCATTACTACAGAGGCAGATAATGAACTCCCTCAGCCAATTTATGGGGTAGGGATATGGCAGTCTTCCCATTGCAATAAGTATGTTTATGGTGATTAATCAAATAGAAGTCTGAAAAACAAGGATAATTTGGCATTTTCTTCCTTTACTGAAGGACAACCCATAATATTGTCCTGCACAGTCTGCTAATTTTCTAGATTATCAGAGCCAAAAAACCATCAACAAGGCAAACAACCTGTTATGCAAGTAGTCATGCTGATGTTCGAGTCAGACTCTAGTCCACTCTGTGCAACAATGCTGTGAAGATACTATCTAATTTTGTGCCACCTCTTAGATCACTGTTCATAATGCAGGTTTCCTCATGCCTTTGTTAGTCCAAACCTTATGGAGAGGTAAGAATTATGATCCACTCCACCTCACCCTGCAGACTCTAAAGCTGTATCTTGCTATCTGGCCCTTGAATACTATGCTTGATATAGCTCTGGCACTCTTCCAATACTAGTTCAGCTGCAAAATCAAGAAGGTGCTTCCCTTTACACAGACTAGATAGGTAACATGATGTTAATCAACAATCATCTTTGTCATTGTCATCATCAGTCATTCTTGTGCATTTCCCAAATCATGATTCATAATCAAGATAGCACAGGTCAAAAAGTCAATTGTCTGTTTCAAATAGGTCTGTGCTGCTGAAAACTGTCATTTTGCAAAGCAGACTCTCAGTCCAATTACTTATTGTGAAATGATTACATTCTGAAATTCCTGTACCAGGTGATGACTAATAAAGAGTTCAAACAAGGGTAATGGAATAGAGCATATAAATTCGGAGAACATAAACAGAGTCCTTACAGGTAATATCATTCATCTGACTCAGCATAATTCTATTGTTTTTTAATTATTGTAACTCATTGCTGTTCGAACCTGTATACCACAAACAGCAGTCTGCCAAACTGTCATTTAATAATTCTATCAATTCTCATTCACTGTTTCATTTTCAAAAATGGAACAGATCTTCCTTTATGTAACATGGAAATACAGAGTACTTTAAATTTTGAATTAGTTGTACAATGTTCTTGCTAAGCACTTCATTAAAAAACAGAAACAGGTTGGTAAATAGATTACTGCAAAAGGCTGGTCTTAAAGAAATTCAATTTCTAATTTTTTTTCAATCTTATATTTATCTAGGAAATTATTTAAACCTCTATTTTGTTTTCCCCTCTACAGCATTTTGCTATTAATCTTCATTCTGATATTAAGCTCTTATGGTAGCTAATAGAAGACTATAATGATGCTGTGATAAGTAAACAGAGTACTGTATTCTTAGAAATGCAAACCTATACTTTCTATATAAAATTCTATACCTTCTGTAACATTACACTTACACCAAAGACTATGAAAAGGATTATTTGGTGATTTACCTGGTCTTGAGGAAGGAACTCTTGCTATCTCTAGGGAACAAGGTTTTTTGGTCACTGCTACATCTATCGAATCACAAAGACTGCTGTCATTTTCTGAAGGAACTGCATCCAGAGGTACAGAGGATATTGCTTCCAATGCATAACCTCTCTTCTTTGAATAAGATTCCTGAAATGCAAAAATTGAAGTAGGTAAGAGAGATATTTCTCAGATGACAGAGGAGAACAACGAGGTTCAATAACTCTGGCTAGCAGGGTTTAAAACTCAGCAAATTAAATACCATGTTCAGCTGAAATCCAAATTGTAACAGACTGGAAGAATTACTTGCATGCTAGAGGATAACATTTCTTGTTTCTTTAAATTTTTTGTGTAATATAGTTCTTGTTTAGTTACAGAAACACCTCTATTCATCAAACTTTGTATTTAGCAAAAGCTCCAACTGGTCTTGCAATAGCTGTTTTGCTAGATTCTAATTCAAGGGATGTCTCTTATTCAATTTTTTAAATTATATCTCACGAAAGTGACAATTACATTAACTACTGCAATTACTTTCTCTTTGTGGATGGTTTTACAATATGTTTATATTATATATAAGAAAGCTAAAGATATGCCATTTACATCTTGATGGCAGAATCCCAGGTTATGAATGAAAATGAATTGCTGCTCTGTATTTGAGTGAATACCAACAATGGTGCAAGGTCCCTTAAGGGTGATACATACAGTGAATTCCCATCATTAGCAAATGTGGAGGGAGGAAAAAAAAGGAATTGGTTTTGGCGGTACACTAAAATGTCCAGTCAAGCAGACTGTCTCTTCTTTAGAACATGAATAAGAAGACATCATACAGTTTCACCACAGTTTCTTGATTTGCAATTTATTTTTTTAATCCCGGCAGAAAGCAGCTGCATGGACGAAGACATGTTTCCACATCTTTCTTACACTGGACATACGGATGCCTGGGAAAGTCGCGCACTCCACATAAATCAAATAAGATATAATAAAATGCAAAGGGCCAGAAAGCACTCTGACAGTTAGATAATATCACAGCACTACTCAGAAAATATTGAAGAACGTGACATCCAGAAAAGGATATGGAATAACAGTTTCTTCATCAAGAAGAACTCATACAGCCTGAGGTAAACTATGGCTGTAGATAACAGTTCCTTTTTTAGGTAAATGATTTATACTGTTAGTGGATCATTACATTACCGAAATTTTTGCAGTTTTTCCTGCTCACTGTGTTGTGACCTCATTTTTATGAGAGTTTATAATCTGGTAATAATTCAAGGCCTCTCAAAGCATATGGTTGAGAAGGCAGCAACAGGAGCTCCACTTCAAAATTCTACCTGATGACTTCAACAAAATTGAATTTTAAATCTTAGGTTAAACCACCACTGAACAAAAAAACTTGAAAAAGAACACTGGAAACAGGTAACAGGAAAAACTTATACAAAATAAAATAAACAAAATACCAACAAGCATTAGTAACAATAAGTATGTACTAGCAAACAATAAAAGACTAGTGCTCAGTGTTCAAAATACATGCCTAAAAAAGGAATGTGATTGTGTCTCTACCTATTTTACCCTTTGCTGTTTATGTCTAGTCAGAGAACAAGCCATCTGCATTAGCAATCTTGCCAATATATACTAACTACTCTCAGCTAGTGGTCTCTAAAGACATAACAAGGAATTGGAGTTTTCCAGTGGGCTTGCTCCAGTAGAAAATACAATTTTTAAATTTAAACCATCTCATTTCTTAGATGAAGCTAATAGAAGATCATTCCTGCAGCCAACATCCTGTATGAAAAAAAAAAAGTGTGTGTTTGTTTTTTTTTTTTTAAATCCTGCAAATCACACTTGCATAAAATGAAGCATGGATATTAGGAAGAGTACAATGAAAACAAGCTTACAAACACACAGTTTTATTACTGGAAAAAGTGTGCATGAGTTGAAACCTTACGTTTAAACTAAAGAAAACTTTAAAAATAATGTAATTTAGAAATAACAGCACTTTTAACTCTGTATTATATTCCTGTCTTTTTATCACAATACAGACAGAAGATATTTCTCCCCAAAATACACTGTGTAATGTGGAGGCATCAAAGCAGCTGAAGTGCAATTGCGGGACAAGTGGATTCCTTCCTATCTTGAAAAAAAAAAAAAGAGGAATTTCTACCTTGTGCATTTAACAGAGGCAAAAATTTATTTACCAAAGCAAATAGCAGACTTCAATTTAATTCTTGTAAATGCAAGTTTCTATAAGAGTAAGTCAGAATGCCAAAACCCTAGTAATAGTAAATCTGCCTAGAGAAGCCCATGAAGAAATACTGCAGCCTTAAAACTATCACCAAACATCAAAATGAACCCCTGCTCAGCTCCTGAATTCAGCTACAGAAAAAAAAAAAAAAACCACATTAAAAAAATGATGTATGAAATATAAGAATAGACATTAGATCAGAATTTAGGTCTACATCACCCAATATTCTGTCTACAAAGGTAGCCAACGGTGCTGGCCTAGAGAACAGTGAGACCAGCACAAGGACAGGACAAATGTGTAGCAGTACATTGTCTCCTACTACCCCTTGGGGGTCCTCCACTTCATAATCAAAAGGTGATGAGTTTCTTTTGCATTTCCACCAATCAACTATCTAAAATTGCCTTCTCAAGTTGCCTTTAGAGCACATCACTTTTTACAGTTTGCACCTCATTTTCTTTCCTCTGTCTCACCAAGTCTGACATCCCTAATTCTTGTACTTCAGAAGGCAATGAATGCTTGTTCTTTACATATCCCCTGCTTGTGATTTCACAGAACCTCTATCACACTTCCCTTGTCCTCTCTTTTAAGTAATAAGAAGTTCTAATCTACTCATCCAACCGTTCCAGGCTTTTGACCATGCCTGTCACCCCTCACACTCTCAGTCTTCAGTGATGTGACAGGGATTAGATTATCACATGGCACTGAAGATGAGGGCTCACCAAGTATTCACACTGACATAACGATGCTCTCTCTTTTGTACTCTACTCCTTTCCTAATTGCTCTTAACATTCAATTTGATTTTCTGAATGTTATTCAACATTCTGTAATTAACATTGCAAGAATATAAATGTCAGAGAAGAATAAATAAAAATGATGGGGTTACTGAGAAAATGGTTGGAATGTAAATTACTGACAAGTAAATTCTTCCTAAACTTCTCCCTAATAAAGCAAATATGATAATAGCATGCCAAGCAGAACTCAAATAACTTAGAGTCAAAAAAGAATTGTTAATACTTTAAAAAGTCTGGAACTCTATCAACTGATTAAGTGACGATGATAAGCCTTAATTTAAAAAGTGCATATATAGCAAACAAACAAACAAACAAAGACAAATTCTCATTGCTGGAGGAAAGCAATGTAAAGTCTTCTAGTTGCTGAAATGTGTTCTCCATTTTGCAGGTACTGAGCATACTGTAGAAATTTTTGAGCTCTAAACTAATTCAAGTTAGAGGTAAGCAGATGATAAATTGTCTTCAAGTATCAGGCACCAAACTATGTGATTCTGTTTTTTTCTAAGATTAAAAGCTCTTCAGCATTCTTCTCAATAACATCAGTTCTGTTGTCTCACCTCACCCACTGCAATGAGCAGTTACTCTACAGTAATCCTGCGTATCCTAGATATTTTCATCTATATAATAAAACCTTCTAAAGTAACGCTCTTCCATTATAACTGAATATTTTTTAGTCCTGAAATCAAAATAATCTGTGTTTAATTCTTTTGAGTTATAGATTATTCAATCTTGAATTTCTGTAAACTGTTCCAAGAAGCTGAAGATGACACATGTAATTTACCACCACTATCAAGTGAGAGTTAGTTCTTATTTGAAATCACAAATTCATAAAAGTAATGTGCTGGGTTGCCAGTATATTAAAATAAGTATTTTTGTGGAAAGGATAAAAACACATACATAATAGAAGTGACAGAAAAAGAGGAGAGTGAAAATGGGTGAGTCACTGAGAAAGCATTAGAGAGCAGTTGCCTGTACTGATAAAATACAAATTAGATTTTTGCCTTGTAGAAAGAAGCAGTAACGTGAGATTGAAGTTGCAGAGCACATGCCAGGGATGTATCATGGCCCTTACTCAGCAGCTTTCAGCCATTTGGATCTCTTCTGAATATATGTTTGATGGTATAATACCTATCATATGTAATCTGAAACCTGAACAGGACTAGAAATAGAAAGTGGAGGGTGGGAGGTGAGGGGTGGGAGACTGTTGATCAGTGGGCACGAATTTGCTTCTAAAGTATCTATATGGCAATTGCAAATGGTTATATACAAGTGTGAAACAATGTTTTGTAACATGAGTAAATCTTCAAAACCTACATGCTGTTGAGTTAGGCCTTTTTCCCATGTTCCTACAAAGCTTCTACTACTCTTGCTTCTGCCTCCTAGATACTCTTGCAATTCCTTATAAGAATCAATCTGAACAATGTATGCTCAAGGACTAAGATATAAACAGTACATAAAATTTTGTGGGTTTACGACCTAAAAATAAAGTGATAGAGGCTCAGTAGGCATCAAATCTGAACTGACATTCTGACAAGAAGAGAGAATTTGTATTTAACTGAACATGTATCATACCATCCATCTCCTTTCCTATAGAAATCAAATCAGTTAAAGTTTTTTTACTTCCCTGGAACACTGGACAAGGCATCAGTCAGACATGACCTCCAGATGAGCAACAGCAGAAAAACTGTTCTTGAAAGATGTACTGTTACGTCTCATTCACCACACTGGTAATTCATGTATGTTGTGTCTCTTTAGGCAATTATTAATTTATTTATAAATCCTAAATTTATGAACAGTCGCCTTGACCTCCTAGAGTCTAGGCTATCCACAGTTGAAGGCCACACCATATCCCATTATTTGAAAACTTACTAGATCTGGATTTGTTTAAGTCTCTCTTTTGATATATGACTGTCTTGTCATTAAAAACTGTCACCACAATTTATGTAAGAAACCTAAAAAGAATGACAAAGGTTATAAGAAATAGTTATTTTAGCTCTAAGGCACTTTTTTAGAAAGTATGGGGAGAAAGAATGCCCCTATGCATATTTATACTTGAAAATATAAGTTAAGGGCACTGGTTTAGAAAGAGAATGATTACGGGGCAGTTTCAATTATATTTTCAGATAATTCAGACTTTTAAAGAAAAACTTATGGCTATAATTATTATCTACAAATGTATAAGAACAAGAAGAGTTTTTCTTCTGAATAATAAACTTTAAAGGAAGAATGCAATGTGTCTACTGTCTTTAGAAAATTTCTTTTTCATTTGTATAGGTAATGAAGAACTGCTGTTAAACTCTGACATATCCCTTGGGATCCACCAGGGTATTGCATCTTCTTCCCTGGCTTGCTGCACGCCAGAGGACCAGCATGAAGAATCCAAGTGGGTTCTCTTCCATCATAGTGGGATAAATCCTGCTTGGTTGTTCTTTAGAAGACTACAATGATACTTCAATTAATAAAACTTTGGAGAGTTATTGATCCTAAACACTCGATCGACCCAAAGCTGATAATTACCACGAGAGTGAGCAATGACTATTGCATTTATGCCATTTATGTAACAGAATCATAGAATTACAGAATAGTTTGGGTTGGAAGGGATCTTTAAAGGCCATCTAGTGCAAGATAAATGTAATTAGCAGGGACATCTTCAACTAGATCGGCTGCTCAGAGCCCTGTCCAACATGACCTTGAATGTTTCCAAGGATGGGGCATCTACCACCTCTCTATGCAACCTGTGCCAGTGTCTCACCACCCTCATTGCAAAAAAATTCTTCCTTATACCTAGTCCAAATGTGCTTGCATCTTTTCTAATATTTTAAACAGACTGATGTATAACATTGTTGGATTGGGACACTTCACACTGAAATGTTCATGATAAGTAATCAAAGGTTGTAAGAGTCAAGAATTCAAGCAAGAAAGAAAACCTGACCAGTTACTGAAGATAATTAGGATAGTTTTTTGACACACAGCAAGGTAGTGAGGAGAATGCCCAAACTTGAAGGATGTTGTGTGTTTGTCACAAGAAGGTACTGAGCAAAACCAATTGAAAGTATTTCCTATTTCATCATAACCCAAACCCACAAATTAGATGGTGAAATATTTATTCTGACTGCCTTTCCACTGAAAGAAATAAGGAACATTACTATAATTTTATGGCTAGTAAAAACACTTTTCTCTATTACTAAAAACTTAACAAAAGTAATTTTTGTAGTATCATGTAATTAGAATCATTTTCATGAGTCAAACGAGGATAAATGTTCATTGTTATGACAGCTAGAGACACCTGAATATGTAATTTGTCATAGAACAGATAATAAGGTTCACTTCATGATATATTACAGAACCTGGAAAATCCCCAGTAATCTCATTTAAGGTTAATGACACTGGAGGATTTACTCCGGTCACCGTAAAGTATTTATGACATATATTTTAAAAGGGTATTCTCTTTTACCCTCTTACCAAGTATCTGAAACATTGGGTTTGCTCTTGTAGGAATAATACATGTACAGAGCTATCCAAAATAATTATTTCCTTCAACCACCTGAAACAGCCTTTGTGAGCAAGTTTCATTGAGCCTTCCACAGAACCAAGAAAAAATGTTCATTTTAAAAAACATGCTATATTTGTTGGCCTGTATATTTATACTTTTAGAAACATAAAAGTGATGCATAATTTTTCAGAAACCATTCAAAAAAGTTAAGATTTGCTTTTTCAAATTTTGTTTTAGGAAAAATGAACATTATTTACATAGCACCCCAAATTTGCATTTATCCTCTGCTTTTCACATGCATATTTTCACATATCTTGTTTAGAATCTAAAATTTCACATGAAAACTCTACAGATGTCAGTCCCTGAAAGCTAAAGGTTCCTACAAAGCTTTACAATACAGAAGTCACTAATGTAGCCTAAACTATAAATGTCTGAAAATATGGGAAAATGGTGAGCATAATGAATGCAGTGTTAACCTCAGCAGAAGAAACACATCACTGTATTTTATGCAGAGTTTTCATAATCCTATCTGGCAGATATTCAGAATTTCAAATGAAGTTAGGTTGTTGTAGTCATGTTACAGGCTTTCCCAGGCATACGACATTCAGGCCATGAAAAAGAGCAGATGCTCCCTCTAATAAATAACTCACTGTGACAAAGAATATACTGCAAGTCTACATAATCTGATTTATGCAAATGCTAATGGTTGTGTGTGGCAACGTAGCTTAATACAATAACTGGTTTAATAAATGTTTCTTAGTTTAGCTGAACAAAATGTAATTACAAACTAGAAAGTAATTTCCAGGTTAAATATCCTTCCATTTTTCCACTGTTTCATGAACAACATTAAACAACAAAAAAAAAATATGTCTTGTTTGAATATCAAGCTATAGGAAAATGCCTATTTAAAATAAAGGCTATTATATTAGAAAAATAAAATTAGCTGAAACCTCAGCTCCATGGAAACAATACTTCTTTGCAAGTTGTTTATGCTCTAATGCCTAGGTTTTAAACACATACGCACACAAAAGTGGTTAGTTCAATGCACGGGGCAAATTTTGGTAAATTAAAAAACCATGATGAAAAAATTAAGAATACAACATTAGGCATTTCTAAGTATCATAATAAACCCACTAATTAATCTTCGTCAAAGTACTCAGATATTTCATAGCCAGAACTTCATACATGAAGGAGGGCCCATACAAACATTTATTTTCACACAACACTCTCTAGTAAGAGATAAAATAACTCATTGGAAAGTGAGAAGTTTGGACCACAAGATATCTCAGAAGGTGAATGAGGAGGCTCAGAAGAGTGTCACATTTTCAAGGGTGTCTGCTTCAAATTTCAAAGCGCATAGAACAACAAGAGGAAGGCTCTTCTGATACCTACTGTGGTCAGAATAAACTGCTTTCCACTTTCGCAGAGACTGATAAATACATGTGCACTTTGTCAGGCTCTGAACTTTATTTGGTAACAGCCCAAAGACTTGAAGATAGTTATGAAGAGACATTTTACACAGTATCAGTTTGTTACATGATCAGACCCCTTCACTAAAAAACAAGAGGGTTTTCTTATTTGTAAGAAAAGGATCACAACAGTATAATAGAACAAGTAGATCTGATTTTACAGGGATCCCAACTGTATGTGACCAACAAGTGACAGATTGATTTTGAGCATCAAAAAAATTTTTTTTAAGTTTCCACTAAATCAGTTTCCCCTAAGCCAATAAAAAATTACTTTCTACTTTGGGTTAGTGTTTTTGTGTGTGCCTGAGAGAGGTGTGAAACATGCACAGAAAGAGTGAATGAGAATTTATAGTTCTGCCTTTGGGCCACAAGGCGGTGAACCATACATGCTTCTTCTCCCCAGCTGTTAAATAAGTTTTGTCTCCTACTGTACTAAAACTTACCAATCTTAGGTTTCCAATAGAAGCAGTGAGTTTTGTCTCCTACTGTACTAAAACTTACCAATCTTAGGTTTCCAAGATTAGGTTTACATGAAGTAAAAACAATCCCTCATATTATGAGGGCCAAAACCATAGAAAATGTTAGATATTGAGAAACCCTGGAGTGGAGTCAGTATTTACTAGACAACAAATGCAGAAAAAAATGAACACATTACTCTACATTAAGCAGACAGGCTGAAATTTTCTCACATTTTATAGCTTCATTCCTATCAATTACAGTGCCAGTAAGTGAAAAATATAGGGGTCGCTATGGAGGGGAGAGAGAAATTGAATACACCTAAGCAAAACACGTCATCTGTGTGAACAGTAATTATCACTATTAACATAAAGTAGAAAAGAAAACACCCTCAAACCGCAAACTGACTTGATTGGAAGACAGATAACATCACTAAAATGAGACATTTACATTGAAAAGAAAGCTTTACTTTTACTTAATACTTAACAGATAATGTTAAGTATATAATATATAAGTGGAAATACATAATGTTATGAATCATCTGTGCCTTTTTGTAAAATATTCTGTATCTGCCCATGCATCTTGTTCTGAAGTCATGTAAATCCTTTCACAAATTTGCACAATAGAAACCAATTACTTGATGCCATAAACAATGAATTTAATAGAAGCTACAAATAAACATTTGCTATTTCAGGAAAGGGAATCTCTCATGTTTAAAAGTTTTCGGAATTGATAATGAAGAAATAAATATTTAATTATGTTTGATATAAAAGTTATTATTCCAACCATGTAAGCCAAAACTCACTTAAAAGAAACCCCTCCTACACATGCTTCACAGTAAAACATAAAGAACAAGAAAATGTATTTTCAAATATTAAAGTTATGGCAAGCCATATTATCAAAAACGAACAATTTTGTTGTGACTCATACCTTTATCTGTTACACAACTGAAGTGAAAGTGAAATACAAAATCAACAGAAGAAGACATTCTGAAATTGTTCTTTAAAGGTCCCAGGATTCATGCAAAGTTTGAAAAAGTTAGTACTTTCTAATTAAAAAGGACCAAATAACCTTTGTTTACATTAAGCATGGTATTTCAGCAGCGTGAAAACTGATCCTAACAGTAAGAGACAATCAGAGGGAAAGTATTTTCATACTGTAAGTTAGAATCAGTATTTAAAAAAGGCAAAGCAAATTATTCCATTATAACAAGAGAAATATGCACAATAGTAGGAGAAAAATGTTAATACAATTTTCTCCTGATCTCCTATGCTCTTCAAGAACCCAGTAATTTCCTATTTCAAACCATAGTTCAGAACCACAGCTCTGAATGGCACCCTATGAACTCTGTGGTTTCCTGGCCAACCATGTACCAAAACCCAGTAACGTTCATAACATGGATATTTGGTTTTATGGATACAAAAAGTTCCATAGTTCCAGTACTATCCTACCATACTGCCTACTTACTCAGCAATTTTTTGAGGAATGACTTGGCTGCACTGAACTCAATTAGCTAAGGACATATAAGGACAATACATCAGCATAGTTACCTAATTCGCTACTCATCACTGAAGGGGAAACATTCAGCTAATAAACATGCTACTTCCTTATGGCTCTTTAAATAAGGAATCCCACTGTTTTATGTCTAGGCTCTACTGTTTAAATTGTTACTATAATGATTGCTGGAGTATGATAATCTACTTATTTATTGCATGTAGTCAGCCTTAGTTATTACATAATGGAAACTGAGAATGTGGAGATTACATGAAAGGAAGTGAATAAGGTGTATAAAGGAAACAAAGTCACATTGTCAATGAAATTTGAACTCAGAAAACTTTTTATAGGTTCACTGCAAGATTCCAGTTTCAGAACAGCTATCATAGTCATACGTCTATTTGACCAGAATTCAGCTATCTTGCCCCAGATTTGAAGTCATGTTAGCTGTATGCAATGCTTTTAATACAGATACTCTCTATTAATGCTCTATGACCTTCCTTCCAATGGAAACAAACTACTATGTCAGTGCTTCACACAAACAAGATGGTAAAAAGTACACAGAACTCTTTTTGACTACTGATTCTATTGCTCTGGGTTCCAATTCAACTAATTTCTTACATTTCAACAAATGAGTAACTCAGCTTCAAAATAGCAATGTAAAGTAATTTGCAAATGCAAGATCCTTTTGTAATTTCACAAAGAGGAAAAATAGTTGAGCAGAAAAAGAAATCTGCTACTCAAGAAAGTCTGCATGTCACGTGGAATCAACTAAAGTTGGATCTTTCTTTCTGGGTTGAAAATGGGATTCTAGCTACTTACAATCCAAACTGTGAAATGTCTGCAGTTCTTTGGTCATACAGTCCTGATGAGAAATAATTGTCCTTAGGAGAAAGATGTTAAGATAGCTATCCTTAAGAGGTAGCTCAGAAATTGTTCATGCACTTTACAATAGAACATTATTACACTCAAAAGAAACAAAAAAAAAGATACACTCAATCTGTCCACTTTGGAAATGAGCAGAAAGGAGTGAAGGAAAACCTTCTGCTTTGTCAGTTGTGTACCCTCTGTAAGTGCCCTGGTGTTTAATTTGCAACAAATTCAGCTCAGAAGCTAGGAATGTAGTCAAACACATCCCTCTACCTCATGTCTCATGCTGGCCACCTTCCAGTGGTTTCCTGTTCAACATAAAAGAGCAATCAATTGAACATCAGAGATGTCCACGCTTTTTCATTGATACAGGGAGCACGTGAACCC
Source organism: Calidris pugnax (assembly GCF_001431845.1). Taxonomy (NCBI): domain Eukaryota; kingdom Metazoa; phylum Chordata; class Aves; order Charadriiformes; family Scolopacidae; genus Calidris; species Calidris pugnax. Next base: position 8,318,983 of record NW_015094506.1, on the reverse strand, counting down.
AGATGAGTTTCTGAATGAATTTTCTGCTGTCCGTATTGATTCATCACAATGCAAAAAACAGTAACTCTATAAAACCAACCTGAATAAGGCAGAATTTAGGCACCTGTCCACATACAAATGGATTACAACAGTTTGCTCAAAAAGCTTTATGTATATGAAGAACTTGAGTATCTGCTAAATATAAGGGCTGATTAGGGAGGAAGCTAGTGGGTTGTAAGTACTTAGACAACTAGGTAGGTTAAAACACTGTCTGAGAGTTAACAACTCAATTTTGCTAAATGCAAAATTAGGTAGTATTAAATGGGATTTAATATTGCCTAAAGATTTTCTTTTCTCTCTTCTTTTTCAAAGTCTAAAATGATGTGAATAAAAACTTAGGATGCTATAAAGTTATAGCACCTTCAAAAATAATATAGTCAACATGGTACTGTGAATTTATTAATTTATCTCAGTGTCTTCACACTTACATCTTTTATGTTGAAAAATTCTGTAAAATGCCTGGTGGACTGTTCTGGTTACACAGAGAGACATTTATAACATGTTTTCATTTTCCAAAGTAACACAACTATTCGCTACATTATTAGCAGTATTACTGTTATTTCTATTTATTATAGTAAGATTTCATGGATCAGGACTGCTTATTGCTTCTGGAAACTGAATAGAGCATTTGCATTTTACAGTAATACAGATGATTTGCTAGGTAGAAAACCATAAACCACAATGTTCCTTATTTCCTAGCTGAATTGCCTTTCTGAGAGGCCTTAAAGGGAAAAGAGTACGTAGTCTTACATATTTCCCTTCAATATCTCAAATATGGACTCTCCTTAACTTGAGTTTCATATTATTTGACTTCCAATTCATGTGTTAATCTTAATTAAGAATTATTAATACTGTAAAAGACATAAGAATCAATTTCAGATTTTAAGAAACCCACCTTAGAATGGGTTTGGATTTTTGTGAACATATAAGTGTCTCCTAATAGAGTTTGTACATATGGAAGCCCAAATGGGATTAAGCACATCAATGCCTATGCTTAAGTAGGCTTAAGCGATTTGTTGAATCAGGGTTTATTTCATTTTCAGATTCAGTATAATGGGCACTGTTAATAAAAGTTTTCAGTGAAATACAACATCCAGACATGACATTAAACCCAAGGCACACAATTTCTTTTGTACAGCAAGAGAGAATTCACAGTTACAGACTACAAAGTTGTTCTTTTTAAGTGCTCAGTTGTCAGGTCTTTTCTTCAGAAAGAAATCAGGTTCTATCAATTTTATAGACTTCTCCAGGGACTTACTCTATGAAGCCATGAATTTCCCTATACTAAAAGCTGAAGTAAAAAGAAAAAAAAAAAAAAAATCTCTCACAGCTTCCAGTATTAGCTTGTCAGTGGTTCTCAAATACATTTCTACCACCATCAAAAAAAAAAAAAAAATCCCAAACCTAAACCAGAAAAAAAGTTTGTAGGCTCAAAAACTGTCCCTAAATGTCAAATGCCTTTAAACCCCTTCATAGAACTGCAGCCTACCACAGCATGTCTTAACAGCTAATCTCTGTAGTACATTGGTGCGGTAATCAGTGTTCAGGTATCACCACGCAAAAGATCTCTTAACTCCAGACACCTCAAATACCTGCTTTTGTGTCTATAAACTCTTTTCCTCCTGTTATTATCATAGAAACATCAAATATAAAGTATCTTATGATGGATTTTTCCCCCCACAAAATATAGTATTGAACAATAAATCCAATTTGGTCAGACTAAACAGGAACTTCATACGTTTTCAAGTTTCAACATAATGTTTTAATATTCCTGTTATGAAGTACCTAAGATTCAAACATGAAGTTTTTAATACAAAGTTGAACTTCGTTAATGTACAAACTATTTGCTATGCATTATTGCTATCATTTGCTATGCAATTCAATATTGTTTTTTAACTATTTTTTTTTCCATTTTCCCATAATTCATCAGGCAGCACTAAAAGCATAGACATTCCCTGAAAGTGTGAATTCTGGTTACCACTAAATTGCAAACCACAAAATAACAAAACCTAACAAGACTTACACTATTTAAGATCTTCCTAGTTGACACTCTGCCATATTTCATTTAGGAATGTGACAGTGTTCAATTCAACATTAATTTCTACATCAATTTGAGTATCTTTAGTAGTAATTAAAGTCCATCTTGAAAACCAGTACCGTCATCAGTACTTCAGATAATTTCTGACACATATCAACAATTCCAGTGTTTTTTGATGCCTCTCTTCTTTCTCCATCTCATCCCATTTAATTTTGCTGTTTCATGACCACACCAAGAGACAACACAGACCAGTGGTATCCAGATTTACACAGTGCTGGACAGGGATAAACAGTAATTTACAAATTGAAGAAAATGGAGTCAGACCAAATTTCTTAAAGAAACTAGCTCATCTGAGGTCACTTATCTATAATTATAGAATGTAGATGTTTGTAATTATATGAAAGAGATCTCTAGAAGTCATCTCATCCAAACTTTCAGTCAAAAGCTATCTTAACCACTAGGTTACTCTAGGCCTTGTCCAGTCAATTCTGAAAATACCCAAAGATAAACAGATTACAACATCTTTGATTACATGACATACCTGTGTAGTGGTGTCTAGATTGTACAACTAGTGCATTTGCCACAAGCCATCTGAAGTCATGGGCAACTGGAAATTTACATTGGAAATTAAGAAGCTACATACTATACACAGGAACAAAATGCTCAGCTTCTTGCCTTAAAACACAATCAGAAAATGTAGCATAGCACCAAAATAAGCCGCAATTATTTTTTTTCCAATATTCTTATTTCCCATCACTGTTCAGCAGGGTATAATCATCACCTGCTGATTCTTTCTAGGCAGAATACATATTGCACTTTTCAGTAGCTGCTTCAGTGTGTGGGTGGCATGGTCCTGAAATTACCAATAAAATTTCAGCTTACTGCAGAAGAGACAACACTGGAAATCAAGAGTTTAACAGAAATATGTCAACTCCATTTAAGTGAACTCATCATTTAATCCATGAAATTAAGAAGAGGAAAAAAAAAAATCGTATTTTTCACTGAAGATCAGAAATCATAGGAAAATATTATAGATAATATAACAATGCTACTCTGGCTATTCATGTTCCAGGTATACTGCAAGTCATAATTTTCCTGCCTAATAGTGGTTATCCCTGAAAAATAATTCTGTGTATACCATTTCTATATCATAGAATCATACAATCGTCTAGGCTCGAAGGGACATCACCTATCAAATTAGTACATCACCAAACAAGATAGCAGGTTTCCTCTCCTGTAACATATAAATTAGATAATACCACAAGGCTTTCTTTTTCTAATTTTGGTGAACTTCAACACCAAGCAATATTAGCCATATTTGTTTATTTACCAGTCTAATTTCAAATGTACTTCCACTGAAAGCCCTGAGAGGTAAAGTTGTTAGTGAAGGATGACACCACTTCTTCAGTCCAAGACGTTAAAATACTTTAGCCAATAGTGTTTAGTTAAAAATAGACTCTTTGTTTTTCTCTGTTTTTATTAAAGGGCCAAGAAGAAAGAGTCCCTCTTTTATACTCCCTCCTCTGTACCTCAGTAGTTCAAAAAAATTACTTTAACACTCCCATTGAGCTTAAAATCTAAGAAAATATTGAGAAGTAACTGAAAAAAGAAAGAGTTCAAACTCGAAGAATATGTTAAAGTGAAAATAAATAATGCCCAATAAATTTCCCAGAATTAAAATTCTCCAGAAAGAGATAACAGAGTCATGCTGTCTCTCTTCAGAGAGTATCAGTACAGAGATTTTTTTAGGAATAGACTTTATGTGAAAACGAGTTAACTCCTTATTTAATTTCCTCATTTGTATCTAATGTATCAAGAGCTGTCTTTGCAACTGTAAACAGAATTGCAACATAATAATTTTCAATGTCAGGCTTTCTATAGAATAACCTTAACCTGCTTCTACAATACAAAACACAATACAAAATTCCTTCCCATTAAAAATCATTTCTTAAAAAATATATAAAAAGAAGTACAGACAGACTTGATGATTTTCAGGAAGTCATACATGAAATACATAACCCTATTAACTAATGCACCAAACTCCAAATGCTAATGATTCCTATCACAGCCTATACCACTAAAGAAACAGTACTATATACATTTTATTTCCTAAAAAAATGTAGTCAGCAATTCACCTTCTACTCCCTCCCTCTAAATAAAAGACTTCTTTTTGGAAAATTCTCTTCCACAGGAGAACCTCTGACAAAGTTTCCAGAGTTCCTACCTCTAGGAATCCTGGAGATGTATACACAGAATATAGATCAGTCATAAAAGTAAATGTGAAGGTCTCCCAGAAGTTCTTTGCTTCTTAAAAGATTAAAATCTGACATAAAGCTAGAAACATAGTGCTTTTTTAAATATTTAAGTAAACTTTCCACATCTGTCTATATTTTTGCAAATAGCCATGCTTCCTGGCAATTGGCAATATGAAGATGTATACTTACGGCTTTTTAAATCAAAGTTCAGTTTTTCCATAGCAACTGAACTGTTCTCTTTACAGATATTACTTTTATTTTGTAATAGACAGATGTGGTGTTCCTGGTCGACCATCATGTCTAACAGGGAATAACCGTCAGGATTTTTAAGTTTATATGCATGTAACACAAGAGACAGCGCAGTCAACCTGATCCAGCAGCTTCCTAAATGGGACATAGCTAAACCTACCTTATCTCACAAATACTTTACATCACAATTAGGAAAATACGCTGGCATGGCTGTCAAGATTAAAGTGTGCAGGCTGCTTGCTTTAAACTGATAATATTGCTATGATCGCACAGGAGTCTGCACCCATCTCTCTGACATCCCAGACAGCACTGAATTTAGCTCTGTACATCAGGCCCTGTTTGCCCCTTAGCAGAGACATAGTCAAAGCACACTATCCATGAAAAAGAAAATGGAATGAAAACTACAGTTTCATACATTTGGACTATGCTGCTTTATTCCAAAGAAAATGTGAGTGTGTACCTATGTGGGTACTGATAAACTTTGTAAAATAAATACATTGGGAGTTGAATAGTAAATTAACCTACACTGCAGAAGATTAAGACCAAGAAACAATTCTATTACTCATATACAAAAGCACTCTACACTTAGCATATTCCTTATGCCTTCATTTCCTATCCCCCTTTCTACCTTTTTTAAAAATGGGTGCAATGTTTCCCTTTTTCCAGTCACCAGGGACTTTGCCTGACTGCCATGACTTCTCAAATATCATGGAAAGTGGCTTGACAACTACATTAGCCAATTCCCTCAGGACTCTGGGATGCATCTCATCACGTCCCATAGACCTCTGTATGTTCAGGTTCCTCAGGTGGTCACGAACCTGATCTTCTCTTACAGTGAGAGGACTTTGCTCCCCCAATCCCCATCTATTTGAGAGGTATGGAAAGAGAGATCATCTATACGTATACAAGAAATCACAGGCTACTTGCTTGTGCTAAGTGAATTTGAGATTGGCGTTTTCCATGTTACCACCTAAGTTCTCTTAACGATTTGTCTCCATGTTTGCATTCAAACAAGACAGACCAGAATGTCCTTGAACCTTTGTGAGATCTCTCCAGCTAAATGTTATATTTTGTCACTTAATTCCTATTTTTGTGGCTAATCTGAGAGACAACTATATATGAAATGTCATATTTTTTTATTCCATCTCTTGGACAGGAATAATGTTCATTAGTATCATATTTTTATACTAATGGCCAGAAATGCAACCCTTAAAGCATCAAAAATCTTGATAGTTATTGTAGGAAGAGTTTGCAAGAACAAGATCCATGGAAGAGCGTCTAGTACTATCATATCATTTGTAAATGCTTTGTCTCAGTTTAACAGAGATGCCATTGCAGAGTGAACTGTTTCCAATTAAGCTTGCAATGCCAGAATTTGAGACTGCTGCAGAAGCACTTTTGGTGTTTTATATCTCTGAAAGTTTTCAAAACTGTTTTTACTGTGCTAATATTTAAAATTATTAAAAGTTTTGGAATCTCTGGAAGATAGTTATTCAGTTATACATGTTAAAAAAAGGGCTTTTCTTTTGTACTGACTGGCAGCTAGAAAATAAGAACCTGGAATTTCCTAAGAAAGGTTTTTTCAGATATAAAATACTCATTTGTGGCAGTCAGCATTTTTCACAAAAGTCAGTTTTAAAAAGGGTTGAATTTCTGCCCAAAAGAAAGATTAACTTCAGAGAAAAGCAATAGCCCCACATTAACCATAAACCATAACCTAAAAATGGAATTCACTCTCTGCCAAAATAAGACAAGGTATTTAAATCCCTGTCTTCCAAAATTCAGCTGGGTATCCTTGCTCTCTGGCTTCTAGAATATATTTTGGGAGTGGATGAAGCTGTTTGTTAGCTCCATTCTAATGTAGAATCGGGCACTTTTTAAAATCTTGAAATTTTTACAAGACTCAAAGATCTTCCAGGACTTCACCAATTGTGAGATTGTAAAAGACAGTTACTTATTTGAGAATAGCTGTATTACTGCTATGTTAGGTTTTAAATGATATCTACAGAACGATTTACACAGAACTTTCTATAACAGCGCTTTCTAAAATGACACTTCCCAGTACAGTACAGGCAGAAATGCCATCCTGCATCTCAGAAGTATCTCCAGGCAAGCCTTTCCCCATAACTGCAATAAAGAAATCAAGGAGATAACTGCCTTTACTTCGGGATATTGAAAACTTAGCTCATTAGTTCACAGATGGACACTGTCATAATCTCACCTAAAATAACTTTCATTTTACCTTTGTACCTCTGATTGTGTATATAAACCAAGAATCAATCTTTATGTTTGTTCTCCTTTGATGTGTAAACACATTATATTTATATAACTGTAAAATCTATTTTTCACTAGATGAGAACTGGCAAAATGAATTCATCATTTGTGTTTAAGAGTAATTGATAGACCCTTTTCCCTATTTTGGGATCTCTAGCAGAGTATGAGTTTTAAGACATGTCAAGTACCCTTATCTCATTGTTTCCTCATGATGAAGTCTGGATTTTCTGGTATGTTAGTGAACTGACATGAGTAACAGAAATGCATTTTTCTACTTTTACCTAAAACATGCTGTTGCAGATTATACCTTTTATAATTTTTAGAGCAATTCAAGACATTGGTCTTGCTCTAAAAATTGAAATAAATAATTTATGTTCTCAATCCCTTAGTACAAGATGTCCGCTGTTGCATTCTGAAGTAAATGTGAAAGATCCAACAGATTAGCTAACAGCTTGAAAGATTGATACAGTGATGGCAACACTTTATAAATTGAATTCACTGGTTTGTAATTTGGCGATTTTTCACTATCTAACTTCTTTCCTTTCTTCCATAAAAACAACAACAAACCCAAACTACCTCTGTCTTCAATTTTTATGGAGACAAACAATCTAGAAAGGTGATCTTTCAACTTAATGAATGAAACCAGAATAAATATACTCTTTTTTTGTACCCATAATTAAAAATCTTGTTAGTTCTCAGAGCAAGAAAGATGAGATGTTATAAGGCTGAGTTTAAAATATAACTACAAAAAATAAAACTAATTCAGGAGTCGTTATCTTAAAATTTAACATTGTTCTTGAAACTGATCTTTCTTCTTAAAAAGGAAAGAGATACCAACCAACAAAGCTAACTTTATTCTATTTTTCACAGGCATTCCTCAATTTGATAACATGCTTTGCATATACCTTACATTAGAAATAAACAAGGAAAACAAAAATGTTTTTTAAAATTAGGAAATCACTCGAACATGGCATATGGTTAACAATTTTTAACTCATAGGTGATGGATATTTAGATAAGAAAAGTTCCATTGAAGAAATATCTTTTGAAATAAATTCTTAAAAAGGAGGAATTGGTAACTACGGCACTCCTACTGGAAAGCAGGATAATTCTGACAGCTCTGCACCTTGCCAAGTGTCTAAAATGATAGATAGAATGAAGTAGAAAACAACTACTGAAAGGGGAAAGGAATATAAAAGCTCCTTATAAAAAGATAGGGCAGTGCTCATTGTTATTCAAGCACATTAGTTGCCATATCCTGCTTCCATTGACTGCAGTGGAAGCTTTAGCATTGACTTCAAACAGGTGCAAGTCCCATGAGACTCAATGGAATAAAACGTACAGTCACAGTATAAAAGCAACAGTGTACAAAGTGTGGTGAGACAGGATATGTAATTCCAATCTGGTACACAAGAATCTGACAAAGCTATTTAAATGCAGTGCCAAGTGAGGATGTAACTGAAAAACCAGACCTTTCTAAACAGAAATTTGGCAGGCCTACATTCAACGCTACAAGAAAAGTACAGGAAAAATGTTACAGAAATGAGAGTGCTAAACTATAGCAGGAGGAGAGAACAAGGGAGACCCAGAAGCAGCAATAAACATCATCCTGTTCTGTAGCAATACAATATCACTTGTTCAGGACACAGCTGTTGGCATGCCTTGATGGATACTGCAGACTGGGCTGCTCTGAGAATTGTTGGGACTTAGACCCAAGTATATTACCCATTTTTATTTATTCTCCTCTGTATTATCATGAGCACTGAAAATGTTTGGGGACTTTTTTTTTTTAAACTTACATAATCTTCAAAGAGAAGTCTTAGGCTATATTCTTACATCAGTTGACTTATGCATGATGTCCTCAATTAATTCTATAAAGAAAATAGCTGAGATGTCATTATATTAATTAGAAGCTGGTCAAAAATAGAGTACTTATCCCAAAGGAAACTATCTGACTTCAAAATTTCTTTCCAGACTGAATCAGAAGAGAAAACTATGCAACATAAAAAACTATCTCTCTAAAATGGAGGGAATAAATATCAAACAGCCTCAATATTAAACTCATCTGGATGAGTATTACAGCAGGATGACCAAATCTTGATATTTAATTTTAGAACCAGATTTTGAGGTTAAAATGAAGACTGAAGGTAACAATTATGAAGGGAATAAGGCAAAATTAGAAATTACTGTAAGAGGCAAGACAGAGAAGCTCTTCTATAGTTAATGTTTTATGATGAAAAGGTAAACACATACCTGGGCAAGCATGGGAAATCCGAGGTTCCTGCATCCATTACAAGGTGTCAATGCCTCCCATAAACCTGAAGGACCACAAGTATTTTCACCTGCATCATCTTCTTCTTCCTCTCTTGGTGATAGACACATTGAAGAAGGCCTCTGTGCATAAAGAAACAGTAGTTTCAAATTAAATACAGTGATATATTTTAAAGAAACATTTTACTTATTGGAAAATAAAACTTAAAAGATTCCCATTTATAAATTCCAAAAGATAAACTGCTATTTTAATACAAAGTAACTACTCAACTGTCAATCTGCTGCATGAAAATCACACTTTCTGAGGAAGACATATATTGACCTAACTGCAATTCTACTTTAAATATGAGGGAACATAACATCATATATCAGAAATACGTATTATTTTCTTCATTATTGAGTAATTGGCAATTTCTGTTTTGTTTTACTTTAAATTTTGCTTTAATATCATTAAGTTTAGGATAACCTACAAAGAATAAAACCTAACATTTATATCTAAAAAATACTATCCCCACAAAGGAAACAATATAAGCTAAGGGGATCTTGCTTCAATAGTCACCTAGGTGTGTTCAGAAAAAAAAATACAGCCGTACTATGTTTGCCTAATCAGTCATAGATTTTTGCAGAAAAAAAAAAGATAAATTTAATCAAAATATGAGGTTTCAATTTTTATTTTATATTTAACAATAATAAACTTATGTTATTTTGTAGGCAAAAGGAAAAATATTTTAAAATGACCTGTCTTTGTTTCATCAGCTAGAACAGAAGATGCTGATTTTTGCTTAAACCATTATCCTAATTTTTTATGGCATCCAGAAACAGGAAAGAGTGGACAGTTCCAATTTATTAATGTTATTTTGCTACACAGGATAGTCCATCCTGACTGAATGAATTGCAGCAGCAACTTTTATTGATTTCAGGAGAAAGAGGAAGAAAGTTAAGCTAGTAATGAATGTTTTTTTAAATCTCATGTTAAAAAACATTATGTCAACATAAATTTTAAGCACATCTTAATTCTTTGTCTGTACTTACATTGGAATATGTAATAGCTGTTCTGGTCTGCTTGACATTTGTTTGTGCAGCCTACAGTATATTCAGATACTAAATGCTGTCTTTAGGACTGCTTGTGTATCTTAAACAATCTTTCAGAAGTTGCTGGATTTTTGCCTGACCAACATAACGCCGTTTGAGAAATGGCTGACCACATCTATTAATCTGGTGGTAACATTAGCTCTAGAACAATGCTATGAGGCCTATATAAAAATAATAATGAAAAAATCTACTTAACCACAAATTATTTTAGCCAATACAATAAAGAAATGTGTGGAATCTACTGTAAGAAAGGGAATGCAAAGGTGAAGAAAAATTGGGGGGCGGGGAGGGGGGAGAAGAAGTGAAGAAACAGTCGCAGTTCTGAAGATGAACACAAGCTCATGGAAACTGTAAGAGAAGCAAAGGCACTGCACAGACAGGCACTAACTGAAACTGTGTAACATCTGAGGATCATTTAACCTTTGACTCTTGTGTTAACTTCTTATACATAGATGTGGTTGGTATACCATTAATTTAAGCAGAAAAAACATTTCTAAATTCTATGTCAGCTCACTCACCAAAGAGGAGAAACATGATACATCCATCGCTACTAATCCAATTCCCCTCAGAAAATGGTTGTTCCCTTGTTGCAGACTTCAGGAATCTAGACATACCCTCTAATGTTAGGTGGATTTATTTACTTTTTATTTTAAAAGTCAATTTCTAAAACATTCTTAGCATGATATTTCATAAGGTTATTTTGACACTCAAGTGGTACCACAGGATGTGTTGTCATAGCAACCAATATTCCTACACAGATTATTATAAAGACTGAGTTAACTCTGCAGAGTGTGGGTCGTGAAGGATATTATTGCTATGCATTTGCATAGACAAAGGAAGTGACTACAGGTCTTTCCCTTCTATGTATGATGCCCTCTTCCATGGTGGTTGCCCTAAGTTTGTATTTTAAATCTCATAATTGTTGTACCAGAGAATAAAGTGCTTCTTGCCCCCTGGAGCAAAAAGGAAAGAACTGCAGCAGTGCTAAGTACAGGAAAGCAGGGAACTCAAATCAGCTGTCACCTTACAAGCCAATGTAAATGAATGAAGACAAAAGTCACCCAAAAAATTATAGTCAATGCTTCTTCTAAAGGTAAAAAATACACACACATAATATCAGAGAGAATTTAACTACAGGAAGACAAATAATGAAATTCAATACATTTGAATAATTCGAGGGAGAACATGTGAGTATTTAGGCATTACAGGAACAGAGTAGAAAATAATCAGAGCAAAAATATTATTGAACAATAGAAAAATACACAAATAGAATGAGAGTTGTATTATTTCCATGAGATTTATTTTATACAAATAGCCTAAGATAGAGTGAGGAACACACAAATTTAAATTAATGCTGTCAATATGAATGAGAAGAAGTGGGGGATATTATATAGGCAGATCTTCCAATCATTCAAAAAAGGACCAGTTGATTAGATACACTTGGAATACTCTTATGCAACCAGACAATCCAGGTATGAGTGACATGATATAGGCTAATTTACAGACTACTGCAGAGTGAGGTTACACTTAATGCCCAATTTCCATCTTTTTGCACAGATTTCTGTTACTGATAAAGCTCTAAAAAGGAAGCATCAGGAGAAATGTATGCAAAAGGTCAAGAAGTAGTTATCACTACTGCCTTTCTCATCAATTCCTGCTGCCAGAAGCCCAGTTCTTCCCTGACAACAGGTGAAAAGGGGTAAGTGGGAGTTTCTGCAGGGATAGAGCTTCATTTGCAAAGAGGAATGAGAGAGTTAATAGCTGCATGAGAGAAAGGGGAGTCAGAAGTCCCCCAAATGAGGTAAACCAGGTTTGCATACCCTGGGGAGAGGGATGCACCTGGAGGAGACAGGTGAGATACAGAAAGATCTACCGTCAATCCACAGACCTCAGACAAACAAGCCCATAAAACTTCTGACCCAGACCACCCAGTTTCCTGCTATTCTCTCCAAGCCTTCATTCCTTTTCCAGAGCTCCCTCATTTTTCTGTTCTATTGGATAATTTAATTTTGCCTCCTCAGAGATCCTTTGGACATGAAAATCTAATTCAGTGTATGCTGCTGGGAAGCCTTGAAATAGCCCTTTGGGAAGAGTTTTAGTGAAACCAAAGTTATTTATGCCCAATTCTCAGAAAAAAAAAAATAAAGAGAGGAAAAGATTTCTGTCACATAAAGAAAAACAGACACAATTGAGAACCTTTTATTCATGCCTGTTTTGACTCCAAAAAGAAAATGTAGTTAGGAAATGCCACCTAGCTCATAACTAATTGAATTTGACATTATGAAATGGTGAAGTCAACATAAACTGTAATATTAAGCTTCAAAAAGGCCAACTCTGCTAAGCTTGAAGAGGCATGAGCATAAGCATCATACGTCCTCGAACAAAACAGACAGAAAACCTTTAACGATATTAGATAAAATATATAAAAAGAAAAGTTGGTAGGGAAACCACAAGACATTGATACAGAATAAAAGATTTAATAAAAGCTCTGTTTTTTACCGCAATACTGAATTAAGTATTAAAAATTGGTTATAGCAGTAAGAGGCTAACAATATAATTTCTCTATACATAAAAAAGATATAATAATAATATAGCAGTAAGATAGCAGTAAGGGAGCAGTAAGATCTAGCATAAGGACATTGGACCATTACAATTAGTGGTAAGTTTTCCTTGGCCTCTACTGGGCCTGACACATCAGTTCTGATTGTGATATCTGATGAGCATTTAGATCATGCCTTTGAAAATGTAGGTAAGTCTTCCTCTTCATGTGTCCACCTACACAAAAGGCAAAATTTGCCCAGTAGGATATGGTAGACTGAGGGATACTTTATTCCATAAATAAGCTATTTGTTCTCCTGGTATATGTACGTACATCAGACTGGCTATTACAAAAACTTGACATCTCTCTCCTGATCCAAGAGAACAAGCCAATATTTAGCAACAGGTAGAATGATAATTTTAGACACACAGACACACCAAAAAAAAAAAAAAAAAGCACAGGAAGTCTGTTCCACTCTTAGAAGTCAACAGGAAAAAAAAAAAAAAAAAAAAAGAGAGCACCTTTACTCTTAACTACTACTTGAAGCTACCAAGTTCAAAACTCAAGAAGCTTTATGCCATGTATAAAACATACATAAAGTTTTGGCTTTCCTTTTTACAGATGTTAATGATTTCCTGACCACCATATGACCTCATTATCTAGTCAAGTTTTCTCTATGAATACAGTAAGATATACAAAACCTCTTGTTTCCTTTTTCTCAGTTTTTAAATGAAAACTGGTCTGCTTTCTGCCTTGACATTTGTAAGCAGCCATTGCTAGGCAAAAATGTGATCTAATTCCTCATTTCAGAATACAAAGGAAAGTTTCCTGTAGTAGTCCAGTAAAATCTAAACAGAAACATCTTTCTTTACTTCTCATAGCTCTGTTTTTGCATAACTATAAATCATTTGCAGAAGTATTGCAAATACTCTTTCAGACAGTATGCACTAGAGCAAGACAGCACCAGCAAAACGGTAAAAGATACAAAATAGTAGGACCTTTACCATTTGCTATTGCATCACAGTTCTGGAAGCTGATGTTAACTATTTGTTTACCCTACAGCATATCACATATTAAGAAAATAAGTTTTTTGAAATGTTGTGAAATTACGTTGTGAAATACAAGTGAAAAAATACAGTTCTATATTCCAATAAGACTAATTTTATGTTATACTAAGAACTAATAAAGATGGAAGCTATTCCTGAATAGCCTCTATAGATTAGGCTGAGCAGGCTGTTCCCTACTGCTGCTGTTGCCAGCAGCTGTGGCAGCCAAGCCAGTGACAGCGGAGCTTGGATAGTGTTCCTGTGCTCTCAGTGCTCCCCCTGCTGCTGCCCAGGCTGCTCCCGGGGGAAAATACCTGATGGATGCAGAGAAGAAAACAGCAGCATTTGAAATGTAACACCATCAGTTACTATTTTTCCACAGCAGGATCCCTACATTGACCAAACATACCCTTCCGAGATTCAGTAAGGACCCTGACAAGGAAGAGTCTAATTTACAAGTTGCATGCTATCTCTTATAGATGAAACGTTTCGGTGGCTTATGCACCTTTCCCACTTTCCTCAAGGTGGCCTTCTCCCTCCTTGCTGTTTTTCCATTTCTTATCCTCGCTATCTCATCCTTCACCTTACACTGCACATCTGCAGCTATTCTTTCACAAATATGTTCCCAGTTTACGTTTCTTTTATCATTTCATTCACTATAAGTCTGGTTAGAGTTCGTTTGCACCTCCGGCATTCAGCAAGGGAATACCAGGAGAACAAGGATAGTCTTGTACCTAACGCAGCTGAATGGTGGGGAAATGCACTCTGTACCTGCCTCTGCTGTAATCCCAGTGGGATCATTTGAACCTTCTCTGAGTAGGTCACTTAAGTTTATGCTCTTTATTTCCTGGTTATGTTGAAATTGTGAAGGCAAGATTGCAGAAGTGCAGGGCTACATCAGGAATCAGCACGAGATATTCTGTGACAATTTTCAGTGGTATGTGAGACTAAGCGGTCTGAAAATCCAAACTCTAGCAGTCCCAGACAGGGACAATCTTGACCTCTACACCACTTTGCATCAGCCCAGCTGCATGTGACAGTATTTTCTGACTGGGGCTCCATAAAAAACCCCACCTTGTCTGAAGCAGGCACATGTTTTGAACTCAAGAACAGTAAGGTCTGAACCCAGGAAGAAATTCTTGTAACTTGAAGTCAGCAGAGTCCTGGTTAACTGACTACATGTGGCAACAGTAAAACTTATTAATTTTAGGCAAACATGATTAATTTACATACGTGATGAAAAATACACAAATGTGTAGTTACTGCCCCTCAGTGGGCAAGTGCTATTGACACCTATCATGATGCACACCTGGGAAACTATTCATTCTGTCTTCAGAGCAGGATCTGACAGTAAGTAGGAAATACACCCTGGAACTAGTTGGCAAGTACAATGCACACTGAATAGGGTCAAAATTATAAGTAAAAAAGAGATTATAAAATGAACTAGTACCTCAATGTGTATTTAAAGCAGGGCCATACATCTCAATTTTTTAATTCATCCTTGCATGTAACCTAAATAATGGCAATCAAGACAATTCTGAATCTTTGCACTACTCTCATAAAAGGATGCATACACAGATGATATGCAAAAATCTTTAGGATTTAAAATCTAAAAAGCTATTAATTAATCAGAAAATACCAGGTATAAATTAAACAAGAAACCTTCCATTGAAAAAGTAATTCATATTTTTCAAAACTTAAGATACCTTTTCATTTGTAAAAAATAACCATTAAAGAAAAAAATGGCCCATCAACAGACTGTCATTTATTAATAAAAAGGTTGATCTTGGCTAATTGATTTTTCACTAAATACAAAAGCTTTTGAACTGAGTGTGGTAATCTTCACACGAAGAGCATTTCATCTATATATAAAAATCACTACTAGGATGCTAATATGTAGGGATCTGATATTTTATGTGTATATCTTAAGTCCAAAGCAAAAGACACTTCAGTGTATTTCAATAAGAATCTTCACTTTTCTCTAACTCCTGTTTGATTTTGCCATGTCAGTGAAAATTTTTGAATGACAGAAAATTCAAGAATTCAATAAATCAGTAAATCAAAAAATCACAGAGAATGGAACACACTAAGTGCTTTTCATAATTATAATCTAACCACGATAAGAAAGAATGATGGAGCCTATAGAATTTTCATTTTTAAGTATCCTGGGAAGTATATACTGCATTTGTTTTTCAGTGTGAAATAAACGGGATGAACAATTAGCCACTTGAAGCTGCAATGTGCACTGTGCTAATTAAAAAAACCCAAAACTTAGAACATCATTCTCTTAAACTAGTTTGAATTGTTTGAAAGCTAAGCACTTAATATGAACTATTTTTTTAATCTGTTGATTAAACTAATTTTGGCATTGTTTAATCTATGGATTAAACTAATTGCCTTTAAAGCATGGAAATACAGGCACTTCCACAACTTATTTACTCCATCCTATTATACATGCTTGTGACAGAATTGCCTTCTAAATTAATTTCTCCCTTTGAACATTAGATAAAATAAAGTGAAGCTGTGATTTAAGCACTTGTCTAACTTTGAGCATGTACCTAATACTTATAAATTAGACTATTTGCACACTTAGTATCAATTTCAAATACTTAATATCAAAGCACTTCAAGTGCTATTCTTGACCAAGGAAAAAGAACTTAAGCACATTGAAGCAGAAAGCCGCAAGACAGAATTCAAACCAACAAGCCATATAGACTGCAAGGACACTTTATGCTACAGAAATGTATTTCTAGGGATGCTTTTCCATCCCCCAGGCAGAGTAGATTTAAGCAAGGTTGATATGTAGGAAGGGTATACACAAATGCAGGCTGTGCAAGAATGCAGGAATAGGGTAACTTCTTTTTGAGCCTTGAAGTTTAAGCACATGAATAGTTCCAATTAAGTTAATGGGATTTCTCATGTTAATGACAGGCTTATGTGTCTCCCTGAATCAATATGCACATGACTCATTCCAAAATGTGACTCACTGTGAAAAACTCATGTACCGGTTGAAAAAGAGGAGACTGATAATGAAGGGTATAGAAGCCTGCAGAAAAGCAAAATCAAGTGTTAATATTTTTAGAAATATTAAATAGAATTAAAAGATTAAGCATATTTACCTTTGCATAAAGGAAAAAAATAGAATTCAAAGACCAGCAATTTTGGCTTTAAATGTCACAGAAATAAAATACTACTTGGAGAATAACTAACAGAGGCATCTCTGTATTTAAGGTCCCTATACTATCTGAATGTTATCATATAACATTTTAAAATCTCAGTGCAATGTAATTGCAAAGCAAATCAGCTGTAAAACATGTATTTTTCTTTTTTTAAAGCTGTGAAAGAGAGGGTGGATAAGTGGGTGGCAGAATGATTAAACTTATAGAAAATACATTATTTGTCATGAAATAGAGCAGAAGGAACAGAAATTAAAGTAGGGGAAAAAATCAGGTGGTGAGTGAGTAGGAAGAAGTCACCACTTTATTACTCCTCCAGTGCACAGTTTTTCATTTAGCATACATAATCTCAGTAAAAGTGTGTTACTGAAAATGCAGTTATTATCCCATTAAGTTGCTGTTGGCTTAATGAAGGACATAAGAGAAAAATCATACCTGAATAGACAAAGCCAACCTAAAGAGGAACTAAATACAGCACTGAGTTAGTCATCTGAAGATGAATAGTGGTTAAGAGTGGATAATCAAAAAGGCCTTGAAGAACGTTTGTACTAGATTATCTGCAGATCCATCAGCAATGTCACCAACAGTTTACCATATTGTCACCTAGGTACTAAATATTTAAAAAAAAACCAAAACAAAACCAACCAAAAACCAAACCCACAAGGCAGTAGAACAGCTGACAATCAGTTGAAAAGTCTTGACAGCCAAGACAGTGTGCTATAGAAGCTAAAGGCTTAACTAGAAAAGATCAGTCAAATAGTAACCTACCTTTTGATCTCAGTAAAACATGCAAGAGTTCAGACTCTTCTAGAGGTATTAGAAAGAAGGATCACACACGCTGTAAGAGATGCAGAATATTATCTACTGGACAACAGCCCTCAGTGCAGCCTGATTTGCACGGCAAGTGGAAATAAAATTCAAAATCATCTTCCCTAGGAAGGCAAAGGTTTTGCTACAGCTGGTAGGAAAACCCACCAGTCTGAAGCTCACATGCTGCAAGCTGCTGCTTTTTTCTGTCTTAAACAATTAAAACAGTGATTTCACTGCAGTCATCTCAATAACCAGTACTACCAGAAGATGTAGGACAGAGGTTGCTCTTTTGTGCTAGCTCATATGTACTGTTCTTTTTGTTTGTGGTAGATTCAACATAGTAGGTACTACTGCAACACAAGCACACGTTTATGTTGTTTTCCAGACATACTCGTAGCTGAAGAGCTGATACTTAAACTCTTTCTTCAGCCAGTCATCCTATAGTGTTTTAAAGGTCCCATAAAATACAGTCAAACAAGCACGTAATACGCCTTCATCTGTAACTCCTGTGTAACACTGTATTACTTATGAAGTATCTATGGCTAAGTAAGTTACAAGTATTTAGATTCATGAAAGCAAACATCATTTTCAACAGAAACAAGGGCCAGGAAGTAAATATTCCAATAGCCAGAAGGAATCAACTATTAATAATTAAAAGAAAGATTAGCATAGAAATAAAACATTTTTACATTTTAGTATTATTTTTGTCTAAGATTGACAGGCAGTGCTGAGGCTGCTTCTTTGCAGGCTGTGAATAGTTCATATTCTAGATATATTGGGCAGAGCACCAATATCCACAGAAATAATAGTAGTAGTATTAATAGAAACCGCTCAATCTCAAATAACTACTGAAGCAATTAAAATTGAAGAGCTGCTTCTGAGGTTTCCCTCATGGCACTAAACTGAAACTTACAAGTTTAGGAAGGACAGATGCCAAGAGAAAAGAAAAGAGATGATCAAAAATGGTGTAAATCATTCAATTCTTACATCCCTCTGGACAAGAAAAGAAAGTGGTGTAAAAACAGATACATGCATGGTCAAGTAACTGTGCTTTCTGCTTCTAATTTCAATTTAAAGATTTCTACCGCTGAACTCAGTCAAGTGTTTCAGTATATAGTGAAATTACAGAAAAACTAAAGGGTGCGTTTACAGCACACTGTTGAACTCTACTAATTACTTGGGCAAACATTTCTAATGCAACACTAAATGTTAGGCATTCGTCTCTTAATTCTGAGTTACTCCTGATCTTATATTTTATAGAGGTATAAGAATCTCTTCCAATATACTTTTTCTGCTATTCATTTTCTACTTGCTGAGCTTATACACAGGGACTGAAAGAATCTGCCAAAAGAATGCAATGAAACTTTATGTCATGAGTGGTCAACTATTTCAAGGCTTAAGGACAAAAATACTTAATCGTTTTTATATGTGAATTATAAAAGAAACATGCCTATTACGATTAGGATAGACTAAAAATGCAATTAAGGAAGTTATCCATACAATTTGTCCAATGTTCTAATTTCAGCTACTAAACAATGTTTAAGGAAAGCATTCTTTTATATTAGCTTATCATGCGTGGTCGTTTTTGCCTGCGAAATACAGCAGAATATTTACCGCTAGCAATACTTGTATACCTCTTATTAAGAAGCAGTGAAGAAGAGAAACTGGGACTGCTGCTGCTAAGAGAGTACCTACTTACTAAACTTCAAAAGAATCGTAGAATATGATACAGCAAAATCATACATTTATACTTTTTTCCACACCTTAATGGATCCTGTAGGGGTTCACATAGATCTGATGGATTAGTAGGCTCCATCTTCTCTTTACACTATAGGGACAAAACTATGCTGTTCCCCTCACTGCAGAAAAAAGCTGAGAGCCATATTGGTATGGTTTTCACTCTTCTCATGCATTTCCTATCAGATGGTGTTCACCAGGCTTTACTGTCAGCTCCAAGACTAATGATTTTATTCTTATATTAATAGACATGGAATCAGTGCCGACTTTAGGTATATACAAAAGATATTTATTTTTTTTTTCCTCTACTGTTTATATCCTGTTGGCTAGGTAGAACACTCATTTACTCTAAGGTCGCTAAAAACCACAATCAAACCTGCATTGCTACCTGCTGACAACAGTGATAGAGTTCTAGAAATATTACAGAAATACCTGGCTCTGTCACATGCAGAAGCATCAAGAGCTAAAAAGTTCTAGAATGATGTATTCCTTCTTTAAGATTGGGGGATAGAAAAGAGTACATTTTAAAGCATTCTTTCTCCTTTTCTTACTCAGTTATCTTTCCCCTAGGGTAGACATCTACATATGACTGTGAAAAATAAATCTCCCACATATTCAAGCTCAGGCTTTTTACCAACTATCAAAATTAATTTTTCAAGAAAGTAAAAATATGTTTTCAGAAATTCAAATCTAACTGTACTTAAATGTTAGAGAAGTGCTTCGTATTCCTTGTAGATCTCATACACTGTTATATATTCTATTGCTCAAATGCAATAAACCAAATAGATTACTAAAGTTTCACAAACATTTCTCAATCCTTAATGTTAACACTGCCCACCTACTGGAGGGACATTGGATCTTGATTAAGTTACCTCTACACTGAGGTCCAGAGTTTATCTTCAGGAACTCTGCCACTCCAGAACACTGTGACTTTCCAAGTCCTTTGCCACATTTGCCAGCCCCATATCTCAGCCTCTGACCAGAACAGCACTAGATGCCTCTGTTTATGCAACTGATTTAAGGGCTTATGGTGGGATTTAGCTGCCCAGCAAAGGCATCCAGTGCTATTTTAGATACTACAGGGTAGCTGATGACTCTTAGTCACTGTTCCTGAAGGCACGACTGAGCCCATGTTAGCCCCATGCAAAAGGCACCTTGCACATCCACAGAAATATTTAACGTTAAGTCAGCTGGATCCCACCTTCGGAATTTCAGCACCCACTTGTGATACTCTGATCAAATAGGGAAAAATTGAATTTTAAGAGAATCAAGGAAGATCATGATGAAGAGAACTTGTTCTTTTGTGAGGGAGAAGTTGAAAACCTGATTCTGTTTGGAACACTGGAGAAAAGTGTAAGAGGAGAAACCAGAGGGAAATGCAGGATAGGAATCCATGGCAGATTTTTGGTAGACCTCTAGGGAAGGTCAGGGCTTGAGGGAAACATCTGTCCTGACTGATAACCTAGTAATAGCAAAAGTCATCAGTATTCCTGATGATTTGGTTTTGTATTAATATGACAGACTTGAGGTTAATATTGCGAAATAACCTTTCTGGGTGGTAATCTCATGGTACTATCTTTTCTTTCCGTTCTTCAGAAGTGACCGAAATTCTCCCAGAAGATCCCAAATGAAGTTGGAGACTATAGCTTAAAAATGGACAACATGTTGTACATTATTGTATACTCACAGGATGACAGACACCAAGGGTATGGAAGAAATGGAAAAGAAATGTTCTGCTATGCAAGCCTGGCAACAGTGTCCACAATGGCACAGGCAGCTTAGGGATGTTTAAAAAAAACAAACAAACAAACAAACAAAAAGGCACAAACAGGCATGAAAAAGGAAGTTCTCTAAAGCACTGAATAACACACAAGAAAAATATTTAATTAAAGCAAATATACTTCATATTGGGAAGATGATCTCAAGATCAGAGTAGAGTCCTCAGATCCTGGCTAATCCTGTTGAGATTAGTAGATTTCTTTGGTATTCATCTTATAATGAAACAGAGGTTAGTCTTCAAATTAAATATATGCTCAGTACTACAACATACGACAGTCTCTGAACTATTGTGGTCCCTGTAAAAAAAAAAAATAAATCTACTGTTGTTAATTTAATAAAATATAGCTGTCCAACAGGATTCTTGAATAGATAAACTATTACTAATCATTTCAAGAGCACTCCATATTTACATACAGCTTTGTAGCCGTAAAGACAAACAAGCTCTTTGATCTGGAAAGCTTATATTATAATGACTTTATATGGAAGAAATGCTACACCCATATCTGTGATCCTTACGTAAAAGAGATTTAGCTAAGATGAAAGTGTCCACATCGGGGCAAATGAAGTGGTTGGTAGCATGGCAAGATTTACATACAAAATAAACTTGAAAATTCTAGGATTACTTAGTCAGGAAAAGAAAAGCTTTAAGAACAATCCTGTGGTATTGCAAGTTATGGTGCATGTGCACAAATTATTTTCTATTTGCTCTTTTCTAGTCTGTCAGGCTGAACTATGTAAGACTAAATGGAAGCATATATTCAGCATACAAAAGAAAACGCCTTTACATACATGTTCTGCAAAACACAGTAATACAGGGTCATTGCAGTAAACAATGTGACAGATTGGAGAAAAAGGATTAGATACGTTTTGGATTCAGCAGTGCAAGCTAAACACATAACAGCATTCAGAGAGATTCATTTGTCTGTAAGCGATTTTCCTGCGAGTATCTGATAGTCAAGGAATTCGCCACACACTTATATAATTGGACAGACTGGTTAAATATTCCAGAAAAATCATTCTAGTGGAAAATGAGTAGGTACTTTTTAATTCAGATTAGATGAACTGGTGGCTTGGATAGTTATACTTTACTTTATGTAGTTTAAATCATACTAAGTGTTGTCGTGTTTTGGGATTTTATATTCTTAAGTAAGTGCTGACTCTCTCACAGGGTATGTCTATGCAGCACGCCAGAGGATTGTCTAGCAATACTTCTACCACAAATCGCAGCAGCAAGGAGCTGCAGGCTAATTTAGTTGGCTGTGAAGCATGCCACCAGGCAAATTATTCCATGTAGAGTTCCATACAGCTGCTGTTAGGATCCCTCTAACACATAAATCTTTACAACACTGTACTGATGCATAGCATAACCTATAGATACAAAAAATGACCTATTTTAATAACTAAAGAACATAGGCTAGGAAAGCATACATTAAAAATGTCTCAACTTCCCTTGGCTAGGTAAACCACCTAACAGAAGGGACAAAAATTTGTATGAAGTTAGTATGCTTCTTTGCAATGACCAGCTCATGTTTAGATAGAACTTAGAAATCATTTTGTAAAGTAGATTATAGTAAGTATATCATTCTATATTGACCATGTGGATGCTTGGTACTGAATGTCACATTATAAACATCTAACGAAAAAAATAACAGCAACAGTTCTTCTCAGAGGGAAATACCACCATGTGTATTAGAAACTGGGACTAACAGATGGGTTTTAGTTGGGTGGTAGCTTTTAAAAACAATTTTTAAAGTTATATAATCTTATCTTCAGAGAGTGGGTAGACCTTTGCAACAAGGGAATCTTAAAAAGGTTTACATATCCTAGGAGAGATGGCCTTCATATTTTTATTTTCCACAGAAATAAGAGGCAGTATATGCTTGTAAAATGAGATTCATAACTGAACTAGGTCTAAGAGTTAAAGAGCAATTTAATACAAAATTCTTGCAATGTCAAAATTTGGCAATACCTAAGTTATCTATCACTATCATAAAAAGGGAATTGACCATCAGTACTATTCTTTTCTTTTTTTAAAAAGCATCATAAATACCTGCAAAATACTGTGAAGCAGTATTACCAAATTCAATAAATGTTACTATAGCTAATCATTTAAAATTTATCTGCTTCTCTCCATGGAGTCCCAAACAATCAGGCCTGATTGTCTTACAATTCCCTAATGAACTAGTAACCAAAATTGTTCTTGAATGTGTTTTTAATCTATACTCATTAGTCAGCCATTGTACAAAGTTCTGGCTTGCTCATCAGCATTGTCATGTGGAATTTTGTCTCACTCTCAATAATGCCTATATGCAAGTGCATATTTTTAAAGGCTATCACTTTTGATCCAAGATGGTAACAATTTTTTTTCAGCATATTATGATGGTTAAGAGTGACCAAATATCTCATTCCACCATTATTTATTTAAATGTTATGTTAAAAAACATAAATCAGATTTATTGAATGATGCCACTAAATTGTTTACCTCAATATTCTTCAACAAATTCCAGTGAATATTACTTTGTAAAATAATAAAAAAATAATTTTATGTGTGTTTTTTATGAAAAATACTGGTTCTTTGCCTTAAAGATAAAAAATAATGAATTATAAGGTATCATGAATAAATTTTATTACGTCTAATACATTCATTCTTAGCCATCTTCTTTCGAAAACACACGATTCTATCCTTTCAAATCTCCCCTTAGACAGAAACCAAACATGATCATAGTTTTACTGCCTTTATATACACTAATCTTTTTTTTTCTGACATAAGAGTGTAAAAAGTGAATTTCCCTTTGAATATGTACCATCATTGTTTTCAACAACGTTAATATAAGAGGGGAAAAAATAGACTTAAAAACATCTTTCTCAATGTACGTAAGTATCAGTTTTCCCTTCTGGATGACAGAAGTAAGCCGAAATTGACATTTATATGCCTGTGATGAAATCCAAATCTTTTTCTTGAGACTACACAGAACATTTTTTCATGTTTAAATTTAAATTACTGCTGCCAGCCTTTATTATCTATTCTATAACCATATTAAATTTAATCAGATATACTGCTGCCACTTCTGTGAAATCCCTCCATAGAGCAGTCACTATAATCCTACGTGTTTTCACTATCTTCAGTTTTATTGTGTAAGCAAAAAAAAAGAAAACCAGGGGCATGTTATAACTTAATTACCTGGAATAAATACGAGAAATGTAAGTAAAATCCTTTAACATAACTCTACTGTTAAGAGCACAAAAGCACTTTCTGGAACTGTGTCTTCTTTAATATAAATTCATGTCACATATCCAAAGACATTAAGATACTGCATTTGCACTTGCAAATCAATAATGTAAGTTTATGGATTATGCTTCTGAACACAATAGCATAAATGTAAAAGTAAACGTTGCAAGCAACTACCTACCCCAGAAGATTAAAGGGACTGATTTGAAGAAAATACTTCTGTTTGGACCTTCAGTTTTATTAAGTGTATATGGCAGATTTTTATTATTTTAAAAGTAGTTTTAGTTCAAAAATTCTCATGACCTCCAAAAATGTGGAGAATAGCCATTGTTACTGAGTGAAAGGAACAGAACACTCTTCATATTCATTCTTAAGTTAGGACTGGAAATATAAACTTTACGGCACAGAATAAGAGGAACCTCTTTTAAAAGTCAATTTTAGGAAAAAAATTATTAAAATAAGATATCAAATTTATGAAAGGAAAAAAAATCGAGTTGTATTGTATCCAACATGTACATCTTGCAAATATGTATATACTCATACACACACAATTACGGAAGTGTAGAAGTTCTTAATATCCCATTTGTTGTTTTGCAACCACAGGCTGTCCAAAGCAAATAAAAAGAAACGTATCATTCTCTGCTATCCCCAGGAATTTTTTCTTACTTATACATAAATCCCATACTTCTCTTTTCTGATTTCTTTTAAATTAAGAAAAACATTGAGCAAATACTTTGCATGTTATTGTTGCAATAAGTACAGCGCATTTCTGTTTTTAATATGACATCTAGAATAATCTGTTTTCACATGAATACATACACAGGAACCTCAAACCTGACAAGAAGCTGGTAATGATGTTAGTTAGTACTCCAAGGACAAAGTAGTGTTAATTTAAGCAATTTACTTGCAGGAGCTCAGGAAGATTCCTTACAATATACACTTTGAGACTCTTCTGTTCGTTTTTCTGACTCAGTTTTTCAGGATCTCAACTTCACAAGTTATACCTATTTAAATTTTCTTACTTGCTCTTGAATTCACAGAGATTGTTTGAATACACACACGATGTGTAACCTCTGTGTTATAATACACTTCAATATTTAGCCCTGATATTTTAGTTTGTAGTTTAAATGTATACCATGATGTCCAAATTATCCTCTTATAAGAATTACAGGTGTTTGTTTTTAAACAGCCTGTATTATCAACTCTGTAAAAAATGCATAATTTTAACATAAAAATGAAAAAAAGTTTGAGAACTCATATAAGATGGCTGCTTTTGTTCTTGAAATTACTGAGCCAGACTGCCATCTATTGGAAAATAAATATTTTTAAAATTATACTCTTTAAAAAAAAAAAAAGCCACAACCTGAAACTACTATAAGCTCTTGTCAAAAGCTGAATTGGCTAGCAATCATACTTAGCTTAATTTTTTAAAAGGAAATGCCTAAATTAACTAAACTGTGATACCACCAAGGATTTTCCTACATCTTTTTCCACCTCATGTTTTCTGGAATGCGTTTTGAAGCACAATACCTTTCCTGACTTGCTGAACAATCAAATCCTAGTTATTTGGAGTGAAAGTTCTGTATTTAGCAAACATAGAAAATCTGTAGTATGCCAGCACTGAACAACACACAAGTGTAAAGATTTCCTGTGCAGCAGCTATCAGGGCTTTCCAGGTCTTTGGATATACAGGGGAACTACAGAATGTATTCAAGTCACAATGACCAAAATGGGGAAAAAAGGCAGAAAGGAACTGGAATTTTAAAAAAATAAATCCACGAATCCCCCATCAACCCTACCCAGTGTACAAGCTTTTGAGAAAAAAGGGCAGTTCCAACTGAAATGATGCCTAAGTATATGAATGCCTTTTTGGAGCTCTCTCTGAAGTAGCATAATAATTTTTCAACTGGAAATGTAGGTTTTGGAGCTCTCTCTGAAGTAGCATAATAACCTACATTTCCAGTTGAAAAATTATGTTCAATCTGGACTTTAATTTTGTGGAGACAATGGACAGGGAGCTGCTGTGCAATATCTCATAATATACATATTTTAATGACTGTTTAAGATAGACTAAGAAACTTAGAAATAATATTTTACAGGACAGCACATCAAAAGCACACTGTAACACAGCCAGAATTGCAAAATCAAGCACTGAAATTATATAGTTTCCAGTGTAGCTTTAACTAGCTTTTCTTTAGTTTATTCTATGTATATACATATATATATACACACACACAAACAAAAGATCACATTAACTTATTCTCATCTGACTTTGTGCTATTCAGCAAACAAGAATTCACTGTTTTCATCCTCTTTGTTAATTGCTTTCCTCATTCAGGAAGCTAACAGTCTGCTTTTCCAGAACCCTAAACTATTTACAGTTTCCCTTTAAGCTTTTGGAAGAGAAGTGTCCTGTGGGGACATTTTTCACTCATCTCCAGATCTGTTCCTATTCACATCTACACTGTGGTGTCTATTCTTATTCTCCTTACTTTTACTTACTGCTCCATTTTACCCTCCCTCTTCCAGATGTTCATTCACACCTTCCATTTCTCAAGGTTCTGCCTTTCAATTTTGCTATTCAGCTCTTCTATGTCTTGAGGAAACTTCAGAGTCAATACAGAGCAGAATTAAGGTAACTACACCCAAAACTTTCATCCAGAAAGCTCTTTTTCAGTTTCACCTAACCTCAAAGTTGTGCAAACTCTGCTTCCTACTTGACTTTAAAATACTATAAGCACATAAACCTCTGGTTTTGCTAATGCCTTACATCACGTCACACACCTGGTCAACAGGAACATATTAAATAATAAAATGCGTATTATCTTCAATGCAAAATATTTTGAAAAGTAGTAAATCCATTAGCCCAAACATACCAGAACAACTACTAACTGGCTGGATGACTAATTGTCCAATAATTCAGCTAAGAGAAGAATGGATTCAATTCTGTCCTTGGCCTGAGAGTTCCAACGCACAACTTCTTCAGAAGAAAATGTAATATTCTACAAGTGCTGTATCACTTGGCAACAAACAATACAAGACATCTGAGGCCAGAAAAGGAACAGAATTTGCTCATGCATAGGGAGTCCTAAGTCCTGCTCTCAGGATTCCACTGGTATTTTTCCAGTGGTTATAAAATCCAGAAAGAATACTGGAGGTGATCAACAGGCTGATGCTCAGTCTTTTTATTTGGAAGACTATAAATATGAGGTTAAAACCCACCCTTATGCCATAGAGAACTGAAATCCTCTCTTCCTCTTTCCAGATGAAGTCTTCTATAGTTAAGTTATTGCATCAAAAAGCAAGAACCCCCACTACCCTCACACTAAACAAAAACAGTGACCCCTGCTCTTTCAAATTAAGAGGTTGGCACTTAGATTTAGGAAAGAATTCCAGGCTGTGGATCCTAGATAGTCAGACACTCCTTTCTACAGTCCTGAATCAATCTAAACCTTATTTAGCTAGAGCAGTCCTGCAGATGACTTCACTCTCTTCAAAAGATCCAGTCGTTAAAAAAAAAAAAATATTAAAAAAACTTTTAAAAAGCGCTTTGAAACACACTCTGTTTCCTGATGCTTTCTCTTTCACATGCCCATGCTAGTGTCAGAAGGTGGTTCCTGATGCTACTTGCTCCAGCTTACTAAGTTTTTGACCCACAAGCTACTGTTCCAAAATAGGAACTCCCCAGTCTTGGCCTCCTATTTCTCTGAACAATAGCATGATGCAAAGGGTGCAGATGTCTCCTAGCAGCCAGTTCCTTTGCTAATTCTCCCCAACAGTCACAAAGTGTCATGACTTGGGTTTTGGAACCTGTTCATATCGCTGGACTACAGGGGAAGTTGAAAAGCCTGCACCAGTCATCATCTCTGGAAACAGCATTTGTCCAGGAAATGGCTTCCCTTGATGCATTACCAGACACAGGATTTCTGCAACTCTTCAGAGCTGATGCTGGCACAGTCAATAATGAATAACAGCAAAGTCCTCACTTACTCTACTGAGATTTTTACAGAAGCTTCCCAGGGAGGAGAAAACTAAAGTGAGAAAAAGCTGTAAGAATCTTTCTCTCCTTTAATATATATCTAAGGAAACTATTTTTGACTCCACATGTCTATATATGTCTCCACTCTTTCTTCCTCTCTGTATCTCCACATTCTTGTAGATAAATATTCATTAAGTTTCTTCAGTCATCACACTACCATCACACTTCTTCCACCACCATGCTTGCTGGTCCTGCCCCCAGAGTGGTTTTGCAGCATTCACCTTTTCAACAAACGTACCTCTTCATCTTAGTACTTCTTCCTGATTACTCTACACACCAAGATAAGGCAGCATGACCCCAAAACTAAAAGACAGTGTGTCAAAACGGGGAGCATCTT
Organism: Calidris pugnax; assembly: GCF_001431845.1. Classification (NCBI taxonomy): domain Eukaryota; kingdom Metazoa; phylum Chordata; class Aves; order Charadriiformes; family Scolopacidae; genus Calidris; species Calidris pugnax. The sequence goes on along the minus strand of NW_015094506.1, from coordinate 8,290,074 downwards.
CCTTTTTTTGATGCAAGGCAGCTGGGTAGGAACTGAACAGACTGAGTGACCTTAAAATACTTGAAATGGATGTTTTGGATCAAACAGGAAAATCCTGCATCACAGTGAAGTCCTCTCCATATAGGCCTGTATAGTTGTGTTTAGGGGAAGATGTGCTGTGCTCTGCCCTGCATCCTGACTTCGTGTTTGGAGTGTGCACCCACCGTCCCGATCCTAGTTTTCTTTGAAAGAGAATCTGGGTGCACTAGGAGAGAGCCACAACATGGTTTAAACAGTCCCCATTTTTGAAGATTCGTTTTCACATCTAGCTCAATATACAAATAAACAGAATCTCAAGAAAATGTATTGCCTAATTTACGTTTGTATTTTCTTGCTGCATGTAAATTACAGATTTAGTGTCTGAATACTTCTTATTCATATTGTATTTCATTTAGGTCTGTAAAAATTTCAGAGTAGACAATTATATGGATTAAATTTTCTGCAAAACAGCAGCTGAGCAGATTTAAATAGCAGTTAGCACCTAAATACAGAGACGCTAGAAAGATGTATAATAATGCTTAAATGGGATCAGTACCATGTTCAGACTGACTTCAATATGGGTCACATATCTAATCATTCAAACATCTAGAAGGGCTTTACAAAAGTATCTACTGTATTTCGGGGCAGCTAACCATCTTTTAAAATCTCATTCTGTCTACATATATTATAATAAATCCTCTAGAATATAAAAGTCCTTAACTTGCCATGTTTTTCAGCCCCATATGAGAGCATAATTTTTCTTAACCTACAATAACATTAATTGAAATGTAGGACTTGGCATTTTCCCCTCTGTTCCGTGCTTTATTCCCTGGGCAATTCCATTTACTTACTTACTGAGGAAGAGAATTCAATTTAAAAAAAAAAAAGCCTTGTTACACTGTAAAGAAAAAAATTAATCCTAAAGCACTTCATTCACAGGATTAGTAGTAATGAAGTCATATTTTAAACTGTAGTTGGAAATTGCTGAAGTACCACAACGACAATGATTTTCAGTATTAGAAACTCACTTTTTAATACAATTAGGCTACTGGGAAAGCTATATAATGATAAAATGTATAAGAATCTACCTGAAGACATTTAGCTGCTTCTTTTAGGGGGCACTTCTGATCAGATTCTGCAAGTATTTAATCTTTGGTATAGTACTGAGTACAACGATTTCAATTGATTTTTCAAAAAACTCTTCCTTGCATTCCCCATGCTCAAAAGAACAAGTAACCTGAACTTCTGGTCATATCAGTGGTGTCATAAAAATCCATTCTGAGGTGTGATAAGCAGTATCTTTGTGAAATAAGGGGAACATCAAATCAGTAAGGAGTGCATGCCATATTATTTTTTTCTATTATAATGTTTGACTTGTACTACTCTCACTCTTGTACCTTTTTCTTTCTTGAATGTGCCATAAGTAAAGCAGATATAACTGAATGTATTGTCTTTGTATCCCATCTTACTTACTACATTAAGCTTGGTTTGGCTTCCACTGGTCATAAGTTCTTCCTCTGATACTTTACTAAAATTGTCCAGATAATGTTCTGATATTGTATGAGACAGATCTTCAAAAGAGTATTCCTTTTCTTGGCACAATTTGATTTCATCTAAGAGCTTTGATAATTCTCCAGTCACAGCTTCACCTTTAAAAACAGACACACCATTAGTCAATAATTGGAATACCAGGTGTTATTTATGACTAAAAGGAAATGCACATTTTTTAAATTCTAGTGAGGATCTGTAATATTCCATGCTTTACCATCTAAACAGTGATCTTCATGCACATTTCTCCCCTCAAAAATAATGGCACCTCATTCTATGGGTATCACAGTAGATAGTCTATGCACTTCTGCATTCCCCTATAGCTTGCATTTAATTAGGATGAATTACAATATATACTTTTATATACACTTTCTCTGTTCTCTAATACTGAAAATTGGCTAGAAATAGCAACCATCCAAGAACATAAAATTAATCCCAGAAAGGAAAATTTTCACAAACATACAAAATCAGTGTCCCATACTCTGCATTGGGTTCATGTTTGCTGCTGTGATAATACACTGCGTAGGTTCCATAAACTGTAAGGAGGTTGGAACTGTGTTTCCAAGAATGCAAATCTGTTCCACCAGAGTAGCGACGTTTTATAAAAAATTATTGCTTGCTCACTTTCCCAGGGCTAAGTGGAATGGAGGAAGGATATACCGGGCAAAACTCACAAGTTTAAAACATGCCTCCCTGCAGCAATCAGTCAGAAACCCATGTTTAGTGCATTCTGCATTGTGTTTCATGTTTTCTCCTTTATTTATCAGACAACTTTAGTTAAGAAATCTACCAAAACAGTAAGAAAATGGATTTCATAGATCTATACTAACTTGAGGGCAACTATTAGAAACACTACTAGTCATAAGTATTAGAATCACACTGAGTGCTAACTTTTCTGCAAATAGCCTACTGGCAGCAGCAAGACCTCCAAGAGTAAAAAGCTACTTGTTATGAACAATTGAGTTAGGTTCTGATCATCTAGTGCATACATGTTACACAGCTCCTTTAGCAATAGCAATAAAAATATGAGTGAAAGCCAAGTTTTTCCAGGGGCAAATAAGAAACCCCTTCTCTTGACTAGATTTACAAGAGTCATATTGCTGGAAACAGTACTTAAACTTGATAAATACAGAGATAACTCCATTTTACTCCATCTTTCAGAATAAAATGCTGAAAAGGAAAAACAGAGTGAGTATATTAAGCTCAGCATAAATACAACACGCATATGTACATTTATGTAACTAAAGAAGCCCCCGAGATTATATCTGCTAGGTTTAAAGTTGGTTTTGTGTTATTTTCCTTCATAGTCAGTATTTTCTATGCTACATAAATGTAGATATTTTTAAAAAAAATTTAAATTACAACTATGGCCAGTTATGACTGAAATTTTCAGAGGCAAGAACAGAAGTTGTTAATTAAAAAAATCTAATTGCTTTTTGACATCTAAGTAACAAGAAATTTTGTATTCAAAACTCTTGTTACTCTTAATCAATAGAATGCTTGCAGGAAACTTCTAAATTAAACAAAGATATCATTTAGTTTATTTATATGCTGCTTTTTAATTAGAAAATTAATATTATTTCAGATTTATATTAGAATAAATGAAAATTGAAGTGAAAATACCTAAATATTAAGAACTATTCTAAAATCATGATACAGTGCCCTAAAAAGAAACAGGACTACTGTTTCCTACAGAATTATGTTCACGTATCCAATCCCATGTTCTCCCACCTGCAGTATTTCTTACTGGGAAAGAATGAATTCTGTGTGACAAAACTGGAACTACAAGGGTGCTGACTGACCTGTAAGTGTACACTTACACATTGCCAGAATACATAAAAGACAAATTTTGACTATTTCTTTCAGGGCAGGTACTAATTAAGGTCTCTCTCTTCTATCTACCTACCTATTTTCATGGAAGTTACACAAAAGTAATTGATACTTCTATCTCTCTTCCAAATTTTGTTTAGATTATTTGAAATTAGATTGCCAACAAACAGAAGACAGACAGATGGGAAGCACAATCAAGTACAATTTCTTTCCTTTAGAATCACATTACACAATAGACAAGCAAAAGCCAACTAGCATGTTTTACAGTATTTATACCTTGAAAGTGAATGTGAGATCATGACCGTATCATTAAGAAGTAAAACATATTTTAAAAAAATTTACTACTTAATTTCAGGACAGACATTTCTATTGCATAGGGTAGTTGACTTCATGATTCTACTAATCTCAAAGGAACTATTTATCTTCATACACCATATGTCTGCTAAGCACCCCAATGGGAAACATGAATGGAACTAGAGCATTTGTTTACTATCACCATGAAGATCATAATCTGGCATGCAGCAGTAAGCTTAGTTTTCTCATGAATGAAAACTGTCCCTGTAAAGATGTTTAAAAAACCAAAACAATAATAAAAACCACAACAGAAAAAAATCCCCACAAAACCAAAACCATACACTCACAACAAAAACAAAGAAGAGAGGCTTAGGTATTTGCCAGCAGTCAACTACATTTACTTTGGATGACTGCAGAAGTCACCTTTGGTTCTACAGGAGGACGATTTTCACGGAAGAGCAGAATGACCACGCTCAGGAAATGCCCTATTTAAGTGGCTGTGGCATGTAAAGGGTGAATCAAAACACAAGGGGAAAGCACATGCGCACAACAGTGATAGTCACAGTATATGAAAGATATGGTAGAAGATAAATGGAAGAGCAGTACACACATGATCTTTGAAAGAGCCATCCAAATGTAACACAATTGGAAGAGCTACTCACTGGGAAAGATTAACTAAATTCAGTATTTAACTGGAACGTGAACAATGCCAGCAGAGTATTTCAACATATCTAGTACCCTTTTGCTTTACTTGATTATGAAATGTGTATGGTCAGATAAAAAGATTTAAGATCAAATAATGTAATATGTTGTAATCCATCCGTGACTTGTCCTTTCTGAGAATACAGTTCTGTGCTTTCGTATATGACATGCATTACAGTGTACATAGTCAACATAGGCTTCTCAATATCAATAACTTTCTTAATTTTTCTTTTTCATTTTGTATGTTTGTATTACTGTATTAGTAACATAATTTTAATATTAAAGAAAAGTTCTTTACAGCTTCTGTATTCACAGAGTACATGTATTTACTTTTAGCCTTTGGAGACGGAGGAACTTCTGAGGACAAAACGCAAGACTGATGTTCTGTGCATTCCAGCGGGCGTTCATCTGAAATACTTGCATTTCCTGTTTCCATGTATTCTGCAATTTAAAAGACACACACACACACTTAAAGTCCTGAATTAAGGGTGTTTATTCTAATCAGAAATATACTTGCTACTTCATTTTTCATTAAAGCCTTTCTAATTTTTCATGTTGCAACCTTGTAATCATTTATAAACACTGCTGCAAGGCAATCCTTTATTGAAAGTATTATAAAACCACTATAATGGCCAGTTTTATGATTGCTTTAAACTGCTTAAGCTATCCCATTTTAAGAGTAATGAGTTGCAACTGCCCTTTTTCCCCCCCGTCTCCTTGAAATTTCTCTGTAACTGTTCCATTATCTTATTAGTGTTGAAAGAGTATTCTTTTGTTCTAAATTTGTTAAGAGTTTTTAGTCATGACATTCAGGATGTTCACAATAAGTAGGTATACTGATACTGTTAAGAAAACCAAATATTCTGCTTGTGGCACAGAGATAGTACATGAGAAAAGAGAATGCAATCTCAAAAATGTAGTTAAAACTAATAGTCTAAAAAGCAATGTTCTAACATTTTTGTGCTTTTGCTCCTTAAAACTTCTCGTCCCACCTTCATGACTACATTTATAAAAAACAGAAAAAGGTGGAACGATGAACGTGCTAAACTTCAGTTTCATTACTGTTATTTTTGTGTAAATACATATTCTCTTGTGCTTTTGTACACAGGCTAGGTCAATGGAACACCAAGACCTTAATGAATGTTATTCTAGGAAAAATAATAAATTAGAAATTAATTTATGCAACAGTGGTGCTTTTTTCCCCCCCAGTAGAGTGACTGGTTCTCAGTTCAGACAATTATTCTGCATCTGCATTTTCCTCATTTTTCTGAAGTTGCTTAAAGTAGGCAGTTGCTTAAACAGATAGTAACCACAACAGTACATGTTGCAACACACACAAAAGCAAACTAAAATAACTGTTTTCATTGATGTCACACTGAAGAACTAAAGAGTTTCTGGGAAGTAAAATCTCCCTGATTTAATTTCCACAGTCTACAATGCACTTGCTTAGCTTGCTGTTATTCCTGATTAAATAACAAATCCCCAAACCCAAATACAATCTGTGATAAAATAGACATTCGAGAAAATGAAATTGGAAATGGCAGAGAACAGCATGCACCTTCAGAATGCTTTGCAAGTTGCTGGGTTTGGGTTTTTTTGTTTTCGTTTTTTTTTTAAAAAGAATGTATGATTTGAAAATGTCATATATTAAGTTTGATGGCTGGCAACAGTCCCCTGGATAATCTGTCATGTATTTCTTCATATAAAAATGGGCACTTCTATTTTTTTTGTGTAGTGCTAAAGAAGCAAAGATGAGCTGAAAGAGATCATGAGTAAACCAGCCCCATGACAAAATGCTCTGGAAGGTTTTCCAGCTCTGTCAACTATATTATTTGTCAAGTTAACATGCAAGACAGAGAAATAAAAAGGAAGCTGGACCCAAATAAAAACAAAAGGAATTCATTATTGAAAATATTTGCTTGATAACTGTGCAACTGCCCAAAAGCAAACCTAAAATGAAGTTCTACCAGGTGGGAGTATTAAAATTATTGAATGAATACAGATATTATTAGGAATAGAAATGCAGGTGAGATAGTAAAGTACTTTCAAGATTACTATCCAATTTTCATATGACTATTTATTTATTCATAAGACTGTTTTCTTATTCTTTGTCAGGCCCCAATTTCAGACCAATGCACTTACCTGCTGAAGGCTAGATCTAAGGAGGAAATCCCAAGTTCAAAATCAGTCTCATAAAAACTTACTTTAAAAACTGCAGAGCTCCTTCCAGAAAACCTCTAAAAAAGACTCAGCCCAAGGTATGGTGTAAAAGTTTAGAACGGGCCAACAGTGTACCACCCGTGTAAGAATTCAACCCTTAAAACTCTAGGCTTCTGTGGGTTTTCTACTCTTAACTTGGATTTATACTATTGAAAATTCTACCACATATGTATGAGACAAATACAGACTTGGACTCAGTTGTGAGAGGCTTATCGCCTAGGTAAATGTATACTTACCCTTAATATTATCAAAGAAACGAAACAGGTGATCTGTGTCAAGAGCCAAATATTAAGTACATACAAGCAGTGGATGCTTTCACCAGGAACCAAATTCTGTTCACCTGCAGCTGGCTAGAAATTAATATTCAAAGCTTGTCCAAACTTATTGGAAAAGATGATAATGTTACCATCATCTACTCTGACTAAAATGTACTTGGGAGACTGCTCTGGATTCTATCACTTTTCTCAAAAAGAGAAAGATAATTCAGAATAAAGCCAAGCTTAGTGAATTATATAACTTAATGACCAGAACAGTTTCCCCAGCTGTGGTCTCACAGAGTTTAGAGAAAAGCCTGTCGTTCTTATGATAGGGAAGCGTACAGACTGTTTGGGACACAACCTGTGAGATTCATAACACTGCCTTCGCCAGCTTACTGCCATCTTGCTCTATGTTTCAAAGACAGTTGGTATGACTAGCATAAACAGGCTGAAGGAGGCATACGTTAATACAGACTTCAGAGATGTTTCCTTGCTTTGGGAAGAACGTAGCATTTTATTTCTGTTGACTCAAATGGCAGACTATGGTTCAGTGAGGATTAATACTAAGAACCTCAAAAAGTTTGCCTGCTTAGCAGTATTCTTTTCTACAGTTATCTGATTTTAATATAGCCCCACTTAATCAAAATAGGGACACATGCACAAAAAAGAATAGCATAAAAGTCACCATGCATCAGTGGAGAATATGAATTCAAGAAAACAACAAGCACTGGAGAGTTCAAGCTGCTGGAACGCCATCTTTCTCAGTTTCTGTAACACTGGTTAGTCCAAAGCCAAGCAGAAGGGAAAGAAAGGGTTAACACATAAGCAGGGAAACACAGCTGCCTCTCCAAAGAGCAGCCAGAGCCAGGAAGATCAGTGATGAAGAGAATATGGCCCACCTCAGTAGGAGCTTCTGCTGAACGTTCAGGGGCAATAAAAGTTCAGGCTCCAGAGCAAAGCTTGCTTCAGCTCCTCTAGGTCCTAATTCCTCAGTGAGGTGAGAGGGTCAAGATTTTTGCTTTAAGAGTAATGGCTACATTAGCCTCAGAGAACTTCTTAATTTTCCTTTTAATGGGAAAAAAACCAACCAACCAAACAACTATTTTTTAATTTTTTTTATTTTAAATCAAGTATGACTTTCTTTCCCTCTTGTTTTGAGGCTCTGCTTTGGCCATGCCACAGGGTGGATTCTCATAGAGCTCCTCCCTAGAGTGACTTCCCCCAAAGAAACCAAAAGGCTTTTTAAACTCTAAAAAACCAAATTTGATTAGACTAAAAATCTGAACACTTACCTTTTCAAACAGAAGGCTCTCCAAGTAACTAGATCAGAGGAATAAAACGGTTTAGAAACAACTCCCCTCCATAGCCCACACCCCTACAGGGAAATCTTTACTCTTCCTTCCTTCCGTGTCTTCCTGAACGGCAGTAATTTTCAGAACCCTCCCTGTGCTCCCTAGGGCTCTCCCAGCACCTAACTGAGGATTCTGCAGCTCCATTAAGTCATGCTCCAGTCCATGAGCTCTCTAAAAGCTCTTCCCAAGCCAGCTCACTTGCTCCTCTGGGAAGGAGCCCACCTGAGGCATTATGACCCAGTTCCTCTTCTTTTTACAGCAGCAACACCTGCAGAAACTAACCAGTAACTGCTGCCTTCAGGTGTGCTAAGGTGACAGATTGAGCTGAGATGGAGGCTGGGCTGACTTCAGTCTCCTAAATTTCAGAGGAAAATTCTGAATGACTCAAGTTTGACTTAATCTCAGTGAAACCTGAAATCAGTACATGTTTAAGTTACAGGCACACAGGGAGACTTTTGTGCATGTTTTCAGGGAAGATAAATATAAACAAGCACTCAAGTACTGCTAGGATTCTGAGCTAGGTAAGGGCACAGCTAAATTATCAGTCCCCAAAACAGTAGCAAGTAAATTAATTCATAAACATAGTTAACGCTCTACAGCTTTTGCACAATAGCCTATAAAAGTAGCTGAGAAGTCCCCAGGAAAAAACCCACAACTCTCTTCATCCCACATGGCTGTTGTTAAATCCTTGACTGGAAACTTATTCCATCCTTCCAGTGAGGCTGGCCTCCTGCACTCAAGGGAATGATATACGTAGTTGTCCACAGAAAGAGAAGAAGAGACAGAGAGAAGGACAACATACAAAAGAAAGCCTGTGCTAATAACACCAAGGCTATTTAGGCAGAGGGGAGAAGAAAGGAGTCCTGGTTCTGCAGCTGCTTATGCATTTTCAGTTTATGAATAATTCGGTAACATGTACAAACAATGTTGGGTTTTTAAGCAGCTTCAGCAGAAGAGAGAGGAAACAGCTTTCATTACCATTTCTCTCCATACTGTCTGTGCAGCAGAGCTTATTGTGCCTTGACGGGGCTCGTGTCAGTTTTCATCTGTTTATCTACTATCTGCCTTTTTTTCATAATAACAAGAATTCTTCTTCCAAAAATAGTAATAGAGCAAGATTCTAATAGAGAGCATAGTTGACTGTGAAGAAAGAGTTGAAAGATGGTATAGCATGCACCTGCGTCACGTTCACATGTGCTAAAACTAAAACACAGCTGGTGGTTTTAATTTTAGGCCTACTAGCCTTGGCAACATCCCTTTTATCTTCAATGCCTAATTATAAAGCCCTAAGTGCCAATACTGTTAACTGCTTCATCACTGAATGCTGTTGTTTCACTGCATCCATGAAATGCATCCAGTAGATCGGCCTCACATGGCATGGTATTCTAATTCTCTGTTCTTTGAGTACAGCTATTTCTTTCTTACCACATAAAGGATCTAAACTGTAATAAGTACTTTGCAACCCCAACCTGAGCAAGACACAGAAAATGATGGGACATATATGAATGACAAAGAATTAAAACTTGATCTGTCATTTCTAATAATTCCATCTATAATTAACAGGCAGCTAAAAAAACCCAGACGGTGTATAGTTTACTCAACCTTTTTCATGTTGCTCTTTAAACTGATTTTGCTACTCATTTTTCTACTGCCTGATAATACACGAAATTCTCCAAAATTATGGAGGATTTTGAAAAATACCAAAAAAATACTTTTGCAGAAATTTCAATTACTATTTGCTCAGCATAGTGAGAAAAACAGTAGGATCACTTCTAAAACCTCACTGGCAAAAGGTTTTGTTTCTTTTGAAAAAGCCTACTGTGAAAAGTAGGTTTGTAAATATTCCTTAAAAAAAGGGAGAACACCAATAGAAACACCTATCCACAGTGTTTAAATTCTGGAGGCTCACGCACAGGAGGCTACCAGTGCCATAGGTTTTAGCATCAGCTAAATGGATTTAGTATTAGTGCCTACACGAATTGCTTCTAAAGACATAAATTACCTTTTTCTCCCTCAAAAAAGTTTCTCATAAATATCCACAAAACTAACTAATTTTCTTTCAAAACTTTTTTTACAACTCTGTTACCCCTCTGCATATAGGACAGAACACTACCTATCAGGCCAACCAGTAATACTAGTCACATTATTTCCTTCTCTGTTTTGGCCAGTCTGTTTATATGCATCTATCAGTCTTTGGCTTCTATTTTGAAAGCTAATGTCTTGTGGCAGGGACAAATATTATGCTATGTTAATAGTATTAACTTTACAGTAACACTCATAACAATGAAAGGAACACATGGTAAAAATGAGAACGCTAGGTGATAAAATCTTACTGTCCTGGCAACAAGGTGAAAGAATCAAGTCAATGCCATTGTGTCTGCATAAAGAAAAAAATGAGGAAGAAATTTCCAAAATCTGGTCAGCAATTTTCTGGCAACATTAATTCAATTTCTATTTCCTGTAAGTCTATATGAAGGAGACACCTAAGTTCCCGCAGACAATCATCTGAAGACAGAAGCTTTAACAGGAATCTATTTGCAAGCCACTAACTCTCTTTCCACAATTGCCCTTTCTTTGCATGGAATTCGTTACTCACTGAAGTTGAACTCAGTTAAAGTACAATCATGTTTCCCAAAATCTCAGTGCTTCACTAATTTTTTCAGCTACAACAGGATAAATGCCCACACTACAGTGAAAATTATATTCAACTGGCCTTTTAGAGAAGAGTAGGTCTACTGTATCATCAGCAGTGCTGGTATTGAATCCTTCCACTCCTGATTTTATTTTTGAACTTCAGCTGACAGTTCAAACTTTATCATTGATGATTAAAGCTTCAATGAACCCTTTGTTGATGAAAAAGAATCTCAGTAGGTTCTGCAAGGGAGTTCTGAATGGGGTCCTCAGGTTTTCTTGAGACTTAGAATAGCATCTTTGTAAACATTTTTCATCCTTATACATCAGTTCTGATTATAAAGCAGACAGAGGAAAGCTAAACAGCTGCTCGTTACAAGCACAGTTTCATCATACTAATATCAGCTGAAACTACTAAGCAGTCTTCCTTATATTTACAAGGCACACATGTGGAAAAGATTGCTTGTCAAAGCACCAAAAAGCCTTGAATTCGATGTATTTCTTTTTTGTGGCAAAAACTAAGGACAGATACTGATCCATCAATGTGACAACGCCTTGAGAGGGGTCTGGGTGCTGTATTTTTCATAAAGAAAGGGTACTTTGAAGAAACTTTGTTCATGAGACCGCAAAGTTATCACACTAATGAGAAAATAGAACAATGCAGAGATACTAAAATGAAAAATGTTGTAGTTGGTGATGGGACATTATAATGAATCTTAGATTAATATCTGAAGGATGATTGATTTGGATGTCTAAGTGGAAGCTCTGACTGACCCTCTTCTTGCCACTGAAGAAGTTTCAGTGATACTAACCCCCCTTTCTTCTTCATAGTGCTATGTTCATACTGCAGCTCAGTGAGGCCATAAAGGGTGAAGTTTCACTATACAGTCTGAGTCAAATGAGGAACTCCCTTCCAGTGACAGGGGAGGAGTCACACTTCCCTCACCCATATCTTCCTCCCCATTTTTTTTTGCCAGTTACCTGGGACAGGGCTAACTCTGGGATCCGAATCATATAGGAGGCAAGTTCATTAAAACAAAGAAATGTATATTTATATAATTATAATCTTATTTTTTATTGTTGTTACATACTATTAAATCTAGGTAATATAATAAATTATATATTTTATATATTACTGGTTCATGAACTGAACTAGATCACTTTGCAATTTCCTGTAAGCAGAGAATACGGAAAGGAACCGTGTAGCTGGAATTATGGGGGCGGGGGGGAGTAAGGGAAAGGGAAAAGGAAAATAGGAAGGAGGGAGAGAGGGAGACCTCAAGGCAAGTTCTTAATTCAGTTCACCTATAACATGAATCTCCTCCTTAAAAGAAGACCTCTCCTCCAGCTTGAGAAATTTTCATTATACTTATAGGAGCTTTGTATCTTCAGTCCATCATCTCACTGGAAAATTTGACTAACAAGTATGGAAGTGTTATTCAGAAAAGAAAACCTGAAGGACACAGTGGGGCCACATGACCTCATTTTCTCTAGGAAATGTTCTTATGAAATACAGTTATGTGGGAGGCTGAAGCATGAGCTAGTTCATTTGTACAACCAACACTGAAGTGATTAAAATGGCTTATTTAAAGATGGGAATAATCAATACAGGTGGAGATGCAGCAATGATACCTGCAGGGAACTCCTCTGTCAAACACAGTTAATGAAAGACTAATCTGAAAATGCAGGGAACAAATTCCCTCGGAGAGAAGGGATGATGTGTAACACTGAGTTATGTACTAGCTCATGTTTCATCACTTTAGTGCCATCTTCTAGAGTAAAAAGTTGATGTAAACAATGAAGGTCCATCAGTTTTATACCATGAAACTACGATGAAGAATGTGAACAAACGTTTGTACAACAAAATTATATTATTTCTGCTATAATGACAAGAGCTGCCTGGTTGATTTTTTTTTTTAAATTGAAGGAGAATCAGAAAAATGTAATGAAATGTTTTGAAAATTTGTCACCATCTTTCAGTCATAGTTGTATTTATGAACGAATCAAGCATTTCATTGTAGTTTGCCATCACAATTTAATGGAACTGCAGTGAAATATTACAATATCTTATTTTGTATGGAAAAATGCACAAAAAGTAACTATAAGTGGCATAACATGCTAATGCCTATTGTCAGAAAAAAATAAAGGTTTTTCTCTGAAGCTCAAATATTCAATCACTTATTTTTGTGTATATAGCAAACAAGAATTTTGCCCTTTTAATTAAAAAAATTACTCTTTCGTATAAGAGTAGAAATTACTATAAATCTTAATATTCCCCCCTGCCATTCTGATTTGTCTTTAACGAGTGTATAACTGAATATGACTTACCTTGAAGTAGAGCTGCAATCTGGAGTGACTGCTGAGATGGGTGTTCTTTAAGAATATCTAAAACCGTTCTACCCAAACTGTCCTTTATGTTGGTATCAATTCCTGAAAAAGAAAATGATCTGTGGTGGAATTTTTAACCCCAAGTACTTCTGATTATAAAAGTGGTATATCAGACTCATTTATCTGGCAAATTGAATGCAAGCAGTTTTACAACTGTTGCAGATTAACAGCTGTGTTATAGTTGAAGTTCAGCATCCATTTCTGTTTAAAGCTTGAGTAGCCTAAAATTCACATGCTGACGTGGATTGTTTTTATGTTTCTGTAACTCATGGAGATATAAAGTAAGTGTCTTAAACCAAACTTTGGATGATTTTAACAGACTGTTCCTAAGAAACAGCCATCCTGAAAACAATATTTTATAAAATCAAGAACTTCACTGAATGTTTTACTTCATTCCTGGATTCTAATTCTTCCCAAACAGCTTTGATTCATTGGGGGTTTTCTAGTCCATAGTACCAGTATGTGTTTTGGGAGCAATACTGAAAAAGTTATTAACCTTAAAAGTTTTGTCCTTCATGGAAACATGTTCGATAGTCATATTTTGAGTAGACTTAAACACCTATATGTAGTATAAGGTCTGTGTGAACAGCCAGGGCCTTTCCTCACAGACTATTCAGACTACTGACAAAGTAATTGTCTGGCTCAAACTGAATGTAACCATAAATAAGTTTGGGGCTTATCCTGGATAGGCCTCAGAGAACCCATCAGAGTCATCAGTACATGAAACTGCATGACTCTCCACCTTTGTTTTGTAGGGGCTACTTTGGAAATATTTGAATTACAGTAGAAGACTGAAATTGTTTTTTAGTTTAGATGTACTTCCATAAAAAGCAAAAAAAAAAACAGAATGAGACTTGTCTTGGGACACTGGAGGGAATCAGAGGAAGCAGGATTTACAAGGACATTCTGGAAGCATGGAAGGATTTATCTGCTCACCAGAAAAGGCTTCAGTTCTTGTCATTTCCTGACCTGATACAGTTTCCTGATTTGTTTTGTGAGAAAAAGATATTTGTTTTCTCACTGAAAATAAAGCCAAATATTGCTGGGTTAATTAGCAGTGGGAGCTGCTTTTCAAAGACTAGAGACACCAACTTACACCTTTTCTTTGCAGTAGCTACTTATAACATCTTCTGAGTCTTTTTTGAAGCAGAACTAGAGAAAAAGGGATTGTTAGATAAACAAGGCAGAAGGTGGGGAGTGCTGCAGAAGTGCAGAGCACTTGGAGTTGAAGAAGTTTACAGTGAAGATTCTATTCCACTGTATTGTATAATTGTACTCTGGTAGAGGCTATAATGTTTACTGATCTAAAAGAGGTATTCCATGGTCTAATTCCATGGCTTCGTATGTTTGTGTGATGTTCTCCAGTCCTTCCTCTTTTAGGTGAATTAAGATAAAAAGGCCCTGCCTTTTTGAGGCCATACGAATATCCCTTTGTGCCCCCTTCTTATGCATCCAAACAGGAAAGCATCTTGGAAGGAACCTTTTCTCTGAAAAAAGATCTCAGATCAGGTATGCACTAGCTGAGATTCTGATAAGGAGCTTCTTTTGCAATATATACATTCTTTTGCAATGTATACGTTCCTTTGCAACATATAATAAAGATCAATGAGATTCCTCAGTGTAATGGAAGTTCACTTATCTCAGAGAAGTAATTTCTAGATATTTTCACCTTCATTGGTCTTCTCATTTACCTGAGAAGATAGTTGTTTAGATGAGTAATTTACCTGCAGCAATTCTGAAACTCTTATTCTATGATTCTGTGATTATGTAGTGGATGGGTTTGTTGGGACTCTATAACCTTGTGCCTTCCCCTTTCTTCACAGGCACTCAAAGTTTATCGAGGGAATGAAGGAGCAAGCAGGATGGTGTGTTTGTTAGGAATAGCTAAATGAAGAAAATAAATGTGAAGATGAGTCTTCTTGCCTCTAGATCAAAGAATATTCTTGTCTGTCTTTCAGAATGAATAACAAAATTTTATGTAGCCATTTTGTTCTCAGAATACATTTATTCTCAGAATACAGTGGCATACACTGAGTCATATATGGAATTTCTAAGACTTGGTGAAAGCATTCCTTTTGTTCTCTGTGTAAAGTAATTTCTTATTCTAAAAGAACACTGTTTTAAGGAGAGGTACATGTGATTAGATTTGCAAAGGCTGAGAAAGATAACAGTAATTTGTACAACCAAAATTTGGAGGCATATACCAGATTAGGTATATCAAGGATATTTGTTCAGTGTTTCCTGTAAATTAAATTTACCTGTTTCAAGCAAAATGCGTGCTACCTCCACCTTTCCAAATAGGGCTGCTTCATGTAGTGCACTCCCCTTTTCTGTCTAGAAAAAAAAAAAAGTGATATTTAAAATGCCAATTAAAATACCAATAAATCCTCTTGAAAAGAATACATTTAGAAAAGAAGTATTTTTCCCCTCTATTTTATCTACACATAAAAAACAGTGAATGGGCAAGAACAAATGCCACCATCTTTTTTTTTTTATTATTATTCAAGTAACAACATAAATGCTGTCAGTTCTACTATAAAAGTTAATAACTATAGAAGAAAATATAGTAGGGATGTAATACAACTCCCTTTTAACAAGCTTGCATTTGTGTAAAATTTCTAAGCTCCTATTATAGGCAGTGAAAATCTAGTCAATACCATCCGTGGAACGTAACTGTTAAGCAGAGCCAGCCAGCTTACATCTGGACAGTTACATTTAGGTGTTTTAATCTGAAACTGGATCACATCCTAGAAGGTCAATTCAGTTGCGTAGTGAGAGGTGCCCTAGGATATCCCACCTGGCCTCCAGCTGATGTTCCAGTTGATGCTCACATTTCATCTACATCATATCTGCCCCATACATATGTCTTAGATACCCTAAGGCACCTCCAAGAGCATTAAATGTCTATGTTTAGATCATTTAAATCCTACCTTAGATAACTGTGGACCTGATTTTGCGGATTTCTGAAACACAAAATTCTTTGAGAATGGACTGCTGCTCAAATAAAATTTACAGTACCAAAAAACAAACTACCTCTCCTAAAAAGCTACTTTTCTTAGCATTTTATACTGCTTACTGAAAAATCTGAACAGAATGCCTTTCCATACAATAGCATTAGCACTAGCTACAGCACTACTAGATCTCCCTGAATCTCTGGCTCATCTCCGTTTTTTTTGATAGTAAATTAGATTTTGAGTGTTTTTTATTTGTGGGCAAATGTTAAAAGTTTTACTGCTTGAATTTTTTTTATATATATTTTATCCAAATGCACCATTGTCATGCTTGCTATGGTGGAAAGACTTTAAAGACACAGAAAAAAATTAACTCTGAAATAAAATAGTGATTCATTATTTATTAGCTCTATCAGTATGCACCAGTGTTACAGTGATGCAATGGCAAGATATTTAGAAGTAATCAGTGATCCTGAGATGCGTTGTGATCATATAGTAAGTGTACGTATGTCCTGCCAATTGAGCCTGAAACCTCTTTGTTATGTCCATAATAAGAACACTCACTTTTTATCTTTCTTCATACTTAATATATGGATATATAAAGTAGAGCATGCCCAATGGCATTTACATCCAGCATATCAGGTACACTATCCATATAATGGAGAGGAGAAGAAGTCAGTAAGAGAATATATATATGAAATACATATCTGAAAATTATTTCTAATCTTTCAATTTTCAGAAGCAAACCAGATGAACGTTCACAGACTTATTCTGAACAAGAAGACTAAATATTCAGATTTACTTAGAAATGGTTTCAGAATCTTTTACTCAAACAGTATCTACAGAAGTTTTTCAGTAACTGCAATTGAGTTTAACACTGAAACTCTGCAATGACTTAGTGCAACAACAAACGTACATGTAGAGCTTATGATGCAGTTCAGAAATTGCTGGGAATGAGAAAAGTTCTCAGAAAAGACACTGATAGCTATAGTTCTGATAACCGAACAAGGCTTGACATCAGCAATCTTGAAAAAGGCTTTAACACAGCTATTATCCTCTGGTATTTCTGTGGATATGGCATTTCCTCTGGATTTGTCACTTACTGACATGAATAAACCTCAAGACTATTAGGTGGACTTGGTACTATTAACATAGTGTTCCCTGTCATCAAGGATGTGAAGTACAGCTCTGACTCCCAAAACACTGGACTTTGGAAAGACAGGTGGTAGAATTCAAAAGCCACAATGGAGAGAAGTTTGGCATGGTAACCTACCAGAGAATACCAAAACAGGGGCTCAATCACAATTGATCACTCACTGGTTTGAGAAAAGAGGAGTGTCTGTCTCATATTTGACCATGTTCAATGCAATTAAACATATTCTGTCGTATTTGAACATGTGTCAGCCATGTGTCCTTGCAGCAAAAAAGCTAACACTATCTTGGGCTGCACTAGGAGGAGTGTTACTGGCAGGTCAAGGGAGATGACCTTCCCTTCTATTCACCACTGGTGAGGCCACACCTAGAGGACTCTGGACAATTCTGGGCTCCCCAGTACAAGATAGATGCAGACCTACTGGAAAGAGTCACTAAGATGATGAAAAGATTGGAGCATCTCTCCTATGAGGAAAGGCTGAGAGACCTGGGACTGTTTAGCCTACACAAGAGAAGGTTCATGGGGGATCTCATCAATGTGTACAAATATCTGAAGGGAGTGTGTAAAGAAAATTGAGCCAGGCTCAGTGCTAACCAGTGACAGAAGAGGTAATGGAGAAAACCTGAAACCCAGGAGGTTCTGTTCGAACATAAGGAAACAGGTGACAGCCCAGGAAGGTTGTAGAGCCTCAATCCTTGGAAATATTTAACAGCTGGCTGGACACAGTTCTGGGCAACCTGTTCTAGATGATCCTGCTTGAACAGCGGAGTTGGACGAGATGAGCTCCAGAGTTCCCTTCCAACCTCAACCATTCTGTGATTCTGACAGGGATATACCAACAATGCAATCTACAGGGGTTCAAATGTTATGGGAGGCCTGAGAAATAAATTTTTGTGCTACTGAAGATGAACTGCAGAGATGGGAACCAATTGCACCTTGTATAAAATTGCAAAGACCATTCTGTATTAATATTAATAAGGAATCTTCTTGAATGGAAAAAATGGACATACGTTAGTGGCAACAGCTATCTAGTATCCATTGCTGTGGTGTGATCTGAGACTGAGAAAGACCAACGTTCCTGCATGCTGAATCAACAGCTTCGAAGACAAGAGGACCTATCCTCAGACTCCTCAGTTAAGGGGTGGAAAAAATCTTGATATGATTTGTCAGAACTGGCAGGAGTTCTTTCTATTGATCAAAATTCCCCACTGGAAGAAAGGCAAGTAATATTTTCCTTGATGAAAGTATACATCTCATAAGAAATGGGATGAAAATTCACATGAGAAGAGGAAATTTCCTGTATATGCCTAAGGCAAACAAATCTATCTGGGGGCAACTTGAAAGTCAGAAGATAGCTCTGTATCAATGAACCAAAGCTCTGCTATGCATAAAGGGAGTAGAGAAACTTAAGCCACCTACATACGTAATTCATAGTGTTGGCAGAGGAATACAAAGCCAAATGCCAGGTTTTTTTCATTTTATACTTTCTCACTTCTTGGTCTATTCTACTGTGATATTTCCTGTCATATATGAACATGATCCTGAAATGCTTTACAGGCATTCTGCACTGCCTTGAATTCTGGAGCAGCCTTTGCTTTACAACTACAAGCTATCAGACAATGCTAATTAATGCCCTGTCTCAGAAATGAGGTATATATTCCAGTTGGTTTCAAAGAGCAGTTTGAAAGACACACCATATAAAGTGGACTGGTCTGTCCACTAAATAGTTGGTTTTCTGAGCAAGAGGGGATATATTACCACAAAACTGAAAGAAAATCAGTCTGGGAATATGGAAATTGAAAGAACACTTGTAAGATGCAGATGTGCAATCCTGCATGAGATGTCATGAAGACGAATGCTGACGTAAATCTTAAAGCTCTAGGCAGGATTTCATGGTAACAGTGAATAATTAACGAGTGAATCAGATCCCTCGACCCAAAAACTGTCCAGAAGGCAGAAATGTCCTTGTTACCAGAGAGTTCAGTTACCGAACTCTGTTTTAATGTAAGGAAAATGCTGAGCCTCAGGATGAACAGGGCCAAGAGAAACTCAGAGGACTGGCTGAGTAGATATATCTCTCATTGTAAATGTACATGAGGACTACTAATTGAAGATAGAAATAATGCTGTGGGGGTTTTTTCTGGTGCATTAGAACACGTTAGACAAATTGGAAGGATTAAAAAATATAGTTGCAAATAATTTCTACATATTCTTTAAAATGTGCTAGAGTTTTTAGGTAGATCTTTTCCACTTATAATGGTATACCTATGTGCTAATATACTAAGCAAGCAAACTTAAGATTTGCAGACAATTTTCACTGCTTTACTTCCTGAAGCATTCATTGCCTTTGATCATATCTTCCTGGCAGACTGAACACTACTATTATATTTCAAAATTCTTCAACAGTGAAATTTAATGCAAAAAAATGCTGGTATTTTTTCATTAACAGAGTGCGCGATAGTCTGCTTGAGTTTGCATCAATGGATTAGAAATTTATTCCCTGGCATAAGTTTTCTATATACCAAGTATAAAAAATTATAGCACAAATTGTGCTAAGTATATAATAAAATAGTCCCTGCTCCAAGTAGCTTACAGCTAAATACAGCTACAGTGTCACAGCTGGACACACAAAGCAAGCAAGGATAGAAAGACATTGTCAGGATACACCAGGATACACAAAACAACTTGGTGTAAAATTTGCAGGCTCACAAAGAGTTTTATTAATTAGAAGGTTATTAATTAAAAGGTTTTATTAATTATATGGTTTTTAACGATGTAAATATGCAAGAGCCTGTAATTAGGTCACTTCTCTAGTCCTTATTCATAGGCAGTTTACTATAGTTTTGATATGAATTTCAGTCATAATCTGAGAGACAGAATGGAAGCTTTGCAAACTGATTCACAGAATATCCTCCATACATAGTGATAGCAGAAAGGAAGGGGCATAGCTCTTTGCAGAACTACACTGATCAGCAATGGAAATTGCCATCATTACTGGAACAGACAGGGAAGGCAAACAGAGATAGATGAAAGTTGGATAAGCAGAAGGGGCCAATTTTTTAAGGTATTTACAATTACGAAATTACTGCTTACATGAACCACACTGATCTGTGTGTATCTTATTTTACTGAGGGCCCAAAATCTATCACTCACCCAAAACCTGTGTGTTTTTCATATGTTTCAATTTAAATGAAAACTTCAAAGCAGATTTGTATTGCCCACTTCTAAATAATTTCAGATTGAAGGATATTGGATAAACCTGGGAAATGAATAAAATGTGTGATTAATTCAATCAAAAATTAAAAGCTATTATTAGTCTAAATATTTGCTATGATTAAAAGTGCTCAGGGAGTACAGAAGAGAAAGATAACATGGCTAAAGTAAACTTCCCATTTAAATAAATAAATATTTACAATTGCAGAGTGATGGCAGATAGGCTACTTCTATAATTGTCTCTCAGCATTCTGAGAGCTCTGTACTCCTGATAAGCTGAATTTATTTAACATGTATGAATGTGTACAATTTTATTTACCACATGGGATTATATTTTGTATATTGTGTGATGCAGAGCAATTTAATTAATATTAAAAGAGCTGAGTTCAGTTTAAGTAACAGGCTGATATTGTATGCTCTACTCAATTTAATAAGCTGCCAGTAATCATTAACAAAGAATTTTTCAGAGGTTATAGAAATAAAAAGTTAATAATATGTACAGAGCCAACTTGCCAATATGCTAAGATGCTAAATGAAAAGGAACATATTGATGGAGAATATGTATACTGGTGAGAAAATAAATACATGATATTTCCTTATGGGAAGAAGGACAAATGCAGAAGAAACAAGATTGCCCAGTGCAAAAAATAAAATCCCTTCTGCCTAAGAATAACTAAGAAAAATAAGAATATAAATTACTTAAAATGAATTGGAATTTTAAAAAAAAAAAAGAGAAAACATCCTAGAATTTTAGTGTAGATGGCAAACAGATCACTATTAATAAAAGAATCTCTCATTTCTTAAATGAAGATTGTACAAAATTTGCAGCCACTATATTTTTTAAAGACCAGCAAAAAACTTTTGGCATAACTATAGATAGAAATGGCTTAGGAAAATTCACAGTAGTGCTAAAATTATCTAGATTACATAAGATGAAGAACACATTTCATAAAAGCATTGTGTAATATTCAACCCTCATGTAACCATCAGTTTGTAAATTGTCACGACAGAGATTATTTTTCTTCAATTATTCTATTTCTTAAGCATCGATTCAGGCATCAGTTCAGTTTTTTTCTGACTTCTTCCTCATTCATTTGCTAGGGATACAAGAGAATATATACATTCAGAAACATGTGTTTGAGGGCTCCATTATGTGTTGCTTTAGCATTAAAGTTTTCTAAATCACTGAAGATGCAGTAATAGTAAAGGAGCTGCTTGGATTAACCTTTACAAGGGTATCACTTTCTAGTAAAGAAAATCAAAAGCAAATTAAATCAGAAGCATAATGGCAGGCAAATACACAAGTAAGCAAACCATAGAAAAAAAAAAAAAAAGTGTTTCAGTCTGAAATAGTTTGAAGCAATACCAATACTAACTCAAAAGATACTAGAGCTAATAAAAGTAGCAAAACCGTTATACCACATTTTCATTTTGAAGGCATTTGAGAATATCCATTGTTAATCTTAAAATATGTTAATACTTTCTGGTGTGCTTTGCTGTTTGTTTTTTTTCAATCTATCTTTTCTTTCCCATTTCACATTCTTTTCCTCCAGAGTTGAAAAACACGTCTTTGAATGAAGAATCCAGAAATAACAAAAGTGCGTGGAATCTAGGTGCATTCTACGTAAAAGAGAATTATGTATACAAAGGTATTTGATTAAATGCACGTCAAGATTAAAATGGTTATAAAACTTAGTCAAAGCTTAGGCAAAGTTCACAAGATTTATTAAATCACCTATTGATAATGAATGGCTGGATGTGACTCTAAAATAGATGTAATTATGTTTGGTTCGTTTATCTGAAAAATAGATATAAAGCTGAAAAAAATCCAAATTTGAAGCATATTATATATACTCAGACAGTAAGAAGGCTACTTTAAATCTGAAGCTAAAGTACACTTTAAACTCAAATACAGTTTGAGTCAATCAATTCAAGAGAAATCATAACACTGAGGCAAGACTTTACAAAAAACAGAATCAGGTCCTCTATAGTTAAAAGGCTCGGACACTTTCCACTACAAAGAATCAGACATAAAATTTACTGCTGCTATACCTTGTATCTGTTCCCATCTTTGCCTCTTTTATTTAAAATTACCCATTTTACAGCACTATAATTTACTTTGCATAGAACTAGATGTACCAAACAGCTAACAGGTTGGAGTCAGTAGATGCAAGACTGTATTGCTACAGAATTTTTGTTTAGATTCACACAAGTGTTTAGAAAAGTAGAAAAACAAAATTATTATTAGTAACTTCGGGTTTAAAATGAGATAACCCTGGGAAATGAGTCTTTAGTCAAATATTGGTTTAGGTTGCTATAAACATTAAGAACCATAGATTTAGCAAGTCAGCTAAGTATCATTAAAAACAATGTTGTAAATATATGTATATATGTATATACACACATGAATGGTTGATATTATTTATGTATCTACATGTCTCAAGACAAAATTAAAATATACACTCAGCTTTGAAGACACTTATAATTCTTGAGTTATCCCTTTGAACACACAATTAGGGTAATAAGAAATAAATCTGTACTATCTATCACCTTGCAGCATTTCTAACAAAGTAAATGCAAGTGTATTTTAAAAGAAAAAATGTAAGAAGTTATTTAATTTGGATCGTGCTCTAACAATAAGGGAAAGAAAGAAAGGAAGAAAGGCAGAAAGGAAGAAAAGAAGAAAGGATGAAAGAAATTACACACTAACTTGGCAGCTGACATCCATTCCAGCCTCCAGAAGCACCTGTACAACAGCTTTGTGGCCATTACGTGCAGCAAGATGCAAAGGAGTGTGTTTTCTTGTATTACAGTTCATCAGGTTTGGATATGCTTTGATGATCATTTTTACAACACGCAGACGTCCATAAAGTGCTGCCAGATCCAGAGGTGTTTCTAGTTTGTTGTTCCTTATTGTAGGGTCTGTTAGCTCTTCTAACAGAACAGCAACCACTTCTGAATGACCATATTGAGCTGCACAATGCAGTGCTGTTTCATTTTCATTGTTCTGTTAAAACAAAACAAAAGCTTCAGAAATTCATGCTTAATCACACGATAGAACTGCTCAGCTTCTATAAATTGTCTCCATGAGATCACTACACAGGCAGGGTTTACAATGTAATGTATGGTAATGTATGTTAAATGCTTCAGAATAACTCCACTAAAATTTTACTAATAATACATTAATACTTCAGCTTTGTGGCTTTCAAACAGATCAGGTCCATATGTGTCCATGTTGTTCCCAATCCATTTTTAATAACGTGCCCCAAAAACCCTTGCTGCTCATGATATATGATATGTACACTTTCAACCCCAAACAGACAAATAACTTCGGGCAGAGAGGAAGGAAATAATTTATAGAGCTCTCTGAATTGTATATACCGTCTATATTATTAATATATGTTATAGTCTCTATGAAGCCTTAAAATAGACCAGACACTATAAATTTAAAAGTACGTACATTGAGTGCCTCTTCTGATATATGATGTATGAAAGTTCGTGACAGTTTTGAAAATGTTGTAGAAGTAGAAAGCCAATAAGCTAATGTGTCATATAAAGAAATTAGGAAAAAAAAAAAAAGAAAGAAAAAGTAAATTCAGAAAAGATACTAGAGAAGGGTAGAAATGTAATTCTAAAGAAAGAGAAGAGATAAACCTGAATCCATAGGCTGTATTTATCAAAGAAACAAGTGAAGAAAGTTCTGGGGATAGAGAACTTGAAACAGAAAAAAAGATTTGTCTTTTGAAAGACAGAAATGGTGAGAGAATCAGAGAAAGTAGGCTTTGGCCAAACATTCAAAATTAGCTAGGATATGAAAATTCATGTTGTACAGTAATATCTAGAAAGGGGGAAAACTTTTTTTTTTTCCTTTTTAGTAACAGCGTTTCTAATTCTATAATCAAGAACTTAAATCTCAGGTTTTTGGTTTTAGCAACATTGCTGTCATTTTCATCTCATCCTGTAGTTTAAAACAACACAGACAAACCTGGGAGACAGGGGAGACAGATCAATACATTCAGATAAATTAACATTGCAGATAAACTCTTCAAGTGTCTGCAACACCACACAAGGTCCCTGCTAAAGTGCAAGACAGAAGCTGGAAAGCAGGAACAGCCAGGTAGAAAGTGAAAAGTTTCCATTGGCAGACATGGCTTGATGAATAATAAATATTTGAATCATTCTGCATTATTCAGACCACCATGTGGTCTTTCTCTGTTACAAAGATCATAAATTCATGTTAAAATACATACTATCACAATACTATATGGCTGCAATGATCTATCCACTACCCACAATAAGCTTTTTGTGCTCTACTTACTTCTAACGTATCCTTTATAAAGGACTGGGCAAAGCACTTTTTAAATGTACAGTGGTATACCCACAAATCATAAGCATGTTTTATTGGAATTTATTTTTAGATTTTTCAATATTTCATGGACAGAACTGCATAGATGAATTGGCAATTACAGTCTAATTTTGTGTACACTTACCACAATTAAGTATGAAAATCAGATAATTGCATATAAAACGACCAATTATCGTAATTTGTAACTACAGTTTCTGTATTTACATCTCAAATGGAAACACACAAAGAAATTAGATATATCACTACTTCACATTCTGTGAGGTGAGTAGCAAAATACACAATTAGTATACTGTTGTCAAACAGATCTATCTACCTATCTAATACCTCTGTAAGTTCGAATTCTTTTCAAGCATTTCTGGATAATATATAAAGTATCTTAAATCCCCTGCCAATAGTCTAATATTGCAGTTTAAAAGTATTCTGACTAAATTTTCAGAGGGCCATAGAAGTTAAATTGGCTATGGCCTTTTTCTCAAAACTTGGCTGGCCAGACTTTCAGCCCCAGGTACAGGCACATAGAGACCAACCAGTTCAAATCACTGCTGCTGCCCAGCAAACTGAAATTTTCTCCCTCTAAACAAATAATATCCAGCTGAATTTTCATGTAAGGGCATATTTACAGAAAAGCATGTTTTAAAAAAGAATGATGCAGAAAAGCATATGTAAATCTTAAGAAAATGTTATTATTTTCAAATGGACATTGTTGAACATTTTTCTATGGTTTGTTTCTTTGCATTTGCCAAATTAAAGCTATGTTTCAGTCATGACAAACCAAACTGATTCAAAATTAAAAAGAATTAGGTATCACTGAAATGAAACAGAAGAATCCAACCTGGACAAACATGATAATTAGATTACATACACATATGCAGTCAGAACAGGCATTGTACATATTGTATTATCAGAGCTGAGAGGTACTACCTAATTAAAACTTAATAATACAACATCCTTCCCTCTTGAAAATGTAAATTAATCAACTCAATTCAGGTATACAAGACAGAACAATTATTAACTTTCAAAGAGAGAATTACAACTTGTTTAAATGCCCTCTAAATTTATCTGCTTTGACAATTTGCTACTACTTACATAAAATAAATCACCTTGGAAGCAAGAGTTTTACTGAGAAGACGGGATAGAGTTTTTTAGTAGGTTTTGACAGTCTGTCATCTGCAAATTTAGGGAAGGAGGAAATGCCTACTAGATAGACACAGTTGGTTCAGCAATCCCAGAGAGACCCCTAAGGTAGAGCAGGCTATAATAATGTATTTCCTTAACTGGAAGAAACATTATCTTCCTCTTCTGACCCTTCATGGAAAGATGGACATGGATATCTCAGTCAGTGTTACAAACTTCCTCCTTAACGCATTTGTTTACAGCATACATACAGTAAATATAAAAAACCCAACCCAACACATGATGATATTTTAAGAGTTGAAGTTATGCTATTTCCTTGGTCCCAAAAATGCTGTTGCTTCTGACTTGTCTTTTGTGTGGACAAAGCTAACCCAGGTGTAACTGTTGATTTTAAGGTAACATTTGTCCTCATATCTCTAAAATAGCTTATTATTTCAAATAAATATTTGAAAGACATGAGAAATTATTCTTAAGGAAATTAATAATAATAGTTTAGTATTATTGCCTACATTTTCAGTCCCAAATGTAAACAGTGTTTCTGGAGTACAGAAAGCTTATGTGCCAACACTTATTTTCATGAGCAGTTAACCTTCTACAAAAATGCAATTGTCTGTATGCAAGTTACCACTGTGTGATTAGATCTCCAAATCTGATATCCAAGGGCTAAATAATGCATCTACTGCTGAAGTAACAGACTAGAATGCTTTCAGAAATTTCAGATACTTCATTACGTTAGAAGCTACAAGATAGACCCTAAGACTCAAAAAGTCAAGAAAAAGAAAGATCTAGAAAACAGAACCTAGTAAAATGTACAAAATGTAATACAAAAAGAGTAGACCACTATTATGCAAAAATAGTATAAAACAGAAGTCTGTAATATACATAATTAATAATATTTTAAACAAGAAGTCATTCATATGGCTCAATGGACCTCTTCCAGAAATAAGAAAGGTGTCTCATGATTCTGCGTTTAACGTCTTCTTCATTGTTACACTGGTCTCTTCATGGGCATGGCCCTCACATTTTCTAGCCTTACTCTGAATCTGTTCCCTTCCACGTACAGCCAGAACTCAGACTTCTGTTGCTGCAAACTGAATTGTGCCTTCACAGCATTGCATCTGGTCAGTCCTGCAGGCTGT
The DNA here is from genome assembly GCF_001431845.1 of Calidris pugnax. Lineage (NCBI taxonomy): Eukaryota > Metazoa > Chordata > Aves > Charadriiformes > Scolopacidae > Calidris > Calidris pugnax. The sequence continues at coordinate 8,262,878 of NW_015094506.1, read as the reverse complement.
ACTACATCATTTAGCTACTGAGAACACACACCACCACAAAAGCTAGAACATCTCTTAAGATTTATTCATGAGAGGACAGATTAGCAAATACGCTATAGAGACAATTATTGTAGCTTGGCTGCCTGATAGTGAAGAGGTGCAGGAAATATCAAGAGTATGAATATTACATAGATCCTTGTAAAGCCACTATTAAACAGTGGTTATACTTAGGACTTTTACTACATAGTTGTGTAGTTTAAAGCTTCTAAAGTTCATGCAAGTACTGTACATGCAATAATGACTAGCAAGTAGTGATTTTACAGACCTTTCCAAAGAACACTCAACTCCTTTATTATCTAAGCATTTTTATGATTAACTTGAAAAGGAAGACTTCATAAATCACTGAGCCATTTCTTTGTCACATAATCCCAATGTCGAGTAAGTGAACAAGACAATATATCCAAGACAGAGAAAGGAATGGTCTCAGGATAGTCTTACTTTGTCTATTAAAACAGGAAGGTAGTTTCCTGAGAAGTTCCACCAATATAAGTTAATCATTCTGAAAAAAATAAGGAAGTTTACCCGATCAATTCAGCAAGTAGCATGTTACTGTATTTAACTACAGTGGGAATTAAAGTGCTTTCCTAGATGTCCAGAGCAAAGGCCGAACAATGTTACAACACAAACTATAAACATAGCCAAGAATGAGGAGAGCTCTTGGGAACATTGTGAGTTTATTGTTCCTTTTCTTTGAGGAAGGGAATGAGTTTTTATATGGTGCACCGATTTTTACAGTTTATGTGGAAAAACAGCTAATGACATCCTTCTTCTTATCACATCACCAATGAACCTGTCTAATTTGATAGTCATTAAAGAAATAAAAAGCCCATAAATTTCCTTATCAAGTACTCTCTTAAACACAAACCAAAGCATGAGAATTTAAGCATCGTTAATATTTCCAGATATATTTTCAAAAATTATTTAAAAATCAAAGCATTTAAGACAGGACTAAATATTTTCCGCTTTCATTCTGCTACAACTGTAATTGTGCACAGACAAAAAATTATTCACTACTTTGTTTACATTCAAAAATTTAGAAACCTGAAACTTCATACCTATTAGGCATTTAAAAGAAGCTAGATATTGTATCACTGGATGTGCTTCTCTAACTTTGTTGGTGTTTTTTTAAGACCTGCCATTCCTGACTGAATTTTTCCTTTACTGCATGCTGCCCTGCTCCATTTCTACTTTTCATTTCTCGGCACAGTTTAAGCCTCTGTATTGAAATCCCTAATGAAAATTCCAGTAAGTCCTAATGAAACAAATCCCTAATGAAAATTCCAGCTTCTGTATTCTAATCCCTAATGAAAATTCCCTAGTGTCATCAATTATGTAGATAGTGGGACTGAGGGCACCCTCAGCAAGTTTGTGGATGACACTAAGCTGAGTGGTGCAGCTGATACACTAGAGTGAAGGGATGCCATCCAGAGGGACCTTGATCGGCTTAAGAAATGGGCCCATGTGATCTTCATGAAGTTCAACATGGCCAAGCACAAAATCTTGCACCTGGGTCAGGGCAATCCCCCATATCACTACAGACATAGTAATGAAATTATTAGGAGTAGCCCTGCAGAGAAGGAATTGTAGATACCGGTGGATGAAAAATTGGATATGAAAGGGCACCCTCAGCAAGTTTGTGGATGACACTAAGCTGAGTGGTGCAGCTGATACACTAGAGTGAAGGGATGCCATCCAGAGGGACCTTGATCGGCTTAAGAAATGGGCCCATGTGATCTTCATGAAGTTCAACATGGCCAAGCACAAAATCTTGCACCTGGGTCAGGGCAATCCCCCATATCACTACAGACATAGTAATGAAATTATTAGGAGTAGCCCTGCAGAGAAGGAATTGTAGATACCGGTGGATGAAAAATTGGATATGAACCAGCAATGTGCGCTTGCAGGCCAGAAAGCCAGTCCTATCCTAGGCTGCATCAAGAGAAGCGTGGCCAGCAGGTTAAGGGGGGTGATTCTCCCCCTTTATTCTGTTCTGGTAAGACCCCACCTAGAGTACTACATCCAGTTCTGGGGCCCTCAGCACAGGAAAGACATGGGCCTGTTAGAGCAGGTCCAGAGGAGAGCCATGAAAATGCTCAGAGGGCTGGAACACCTCTCCTGTGAAGAACAACTGAGAAAGTTGGGTTTGTTCAGCCTAGAGAAGAGAAGGTTCTCAGGAAACCTTTTTGGAGCTTTTCAACATAGAAAGGGGGCTTGTAAGAAAGATATAGAGAGACTTTTTACCAGGGCCTGTAGTGACAGGACAAGGGCCATTGGTTTTAAACTGAAAGAGGGTACATTTAGATTGGATATAAGGAAGACATTTTTTTATGATGAGGGAAGTGAGACTTTGGAACAGGGTGTCTGGAGAACTTGTGGATGCTCCATCATTGGAAGTGTTCAAGATCAGGTTGGACAGGACTTCGAGCAACCTGATCTAGTAAAAGATGTCCCTGTCTATGGTAAGGGGGCTGAACCAGTTCTTTGATGAACCATTCTATGATTCTATGAACATGTTATAATAAATATCTTTACCGTATAAGAACAATATGATGACAAATAAAGATGCCATTGTCCTAGAATTTAAGGAACACTTTGATTTAGATAGTAAAATTTTTTCAAAAAGACATTTTTTGTAAAAGTTATAGGAAAATTTCTGCTGGAAATTACCCAGTGCGAACCAAAATCAGACCTACTGAATTCTCATTGAAATTCACCTTTACTTATGTGGAAACAAAATAAAAAAGTAATTTTGTAACTTAGTTCACTACTTTCCTCAAATTTATTACTGCAATCTACTCAAAACAAAAAGATTGCCTCTGCAAATTTTTTCTTCTAAAAAGGGTATAATAAGAGTTGCAAGGGAAATTTGGAAATTCATCCTTAAGGGGAGAGGGGGGAACATCAAATGTAGAACATGAAAATTATTGGGTTTGCAGGCTACTTTGGAAATGAGTTGTACTTTTGGAAGCCCCTGAGGTGTAACTGAGAGAAGCATATAACGTCTGTGCTTCATTTTGATGATTTGGGGTAGACAGTAAATATGTTAGATGTTAGGTATTTACATATTATGAATGCATCCTCAACTCTTTTCTGTTGCATTTCAGAAGAATTGTCAAACAGCACTAAGGAAATGCTGAGTGTTTTTTATGACAATTGCAATATGATGCACAGTACACTAAATACATAAATGTAAGGAAAAAGACATGCTATGTGCATAAAGAAAAACAGGCAGAATCACAAAACAGAGAACAACAGCACTGAGGAATTTCAGAATTGTTCACGTTTTCCTGTAAAAGTTTTACTGATCGTACTCTGTCAATATATATTAAAAATATTTTTTGAACTTGATATTTATTCCTGATGTCATTCTTTTTTGCATGTGATTTCCTGCACTAGTACCAAACAATACATACTGACATATATGTGGCTGTTATTTATTTTTAATTTTTTCATAGATTAGGATCTCTTATCAATTATGTAATCTTATGATGAGAGTTGCTGTAATAAATGTTTGTGCTACCTATATGTCTCTATGTAAACAAACATATAAGTAGTCTGTTAACAGCACACCTTTTTATTATATTTGATATGACTTACTAAAAAATCTGGATCTCATACTACCTACCTAATCTTCATTCAATTTATAATTTACATATTTCAAGTCTTCATCAAAGAAGTTTAAACACTTACATATTTTGTAATTTCACCATATTTTGTAATTTAAAACACACATCATACAGGTCAACTAAAACATCTGTATGAAACACTGGCAGAATTATTCCTACATAGATGTTTTGCTTTAACTATTTTCTGTATGTAGAGTTGCCACTCTACATTCCACCACCCCCACAAAAATAATTGTCATTTAACTGTTTGCCTCTTTACTGTTTTTTTTCAATTTTATGTAATAGGAACAGTAGGGGGCATTCAGAGCTTTAGATGCTGGATATGGCTGGATATGATCCTATGATGCTAGTTAACTGCATTTTAAATGTGTAGAGTGCATTCAATTAATTTACAGTATACTATATTAAATCAATTAATTCATGCAATATATATTTATGCATCATGAGCTTCTCATTTACTTCTTTGTTGTGTTTTTCATTACTTTCACTTAGGTTTTTAGAAGTATTTCTATTTCTTTTACATAGAATTTTAATAAAATAGATGAAAACTAAAGATGTATTACAAATTAGTTGCAACAGTTTTTAAATTTAAAACGAAATTATTTTCTTACACTGAAAGCACACACATTCTTAGTGTGATGCTTACCAAAAAACAAAAACCCACCAAAAACAACAGGAAAAAAAGTCTGACAAGTATATTATTTGCTGTGGTGAAAAGGTGTCAGGAAAAATGGCTATCCTTCTCCCCAACTCTCAGTAGAAAAAAGAAGGAAGAAAAATTACCCAGGATTTCTTATAAGCTGTTGCTTCAGCTCCACAGATCTGAGAGAAGCTCTGTGAGCTATGAGGAGCCACCTGCCTTATGCAGCCTATCAACAAATAAGCAAAAGCCTCAGAAACCTGCAGACTCATAAGAATGTACAATAGGTATTAGGGTGAGGATGCCACTCTGGTGTTATTTGAGGATGTGTGGGTGGAGATGGCTTTACATCAACATGTCATTTCTCTCATTCCATGATACGGATAATATTATCCTGTGTAGAGTGCTAATTAGCATGGGAAAGGTGGTGCCAACAAAGTGGTCCACCTACTAAAGCTGGTCACTGTCTAGAGTGGAACACCAGGGGATTTACAAGGTCAGAAAAACTGTGTTGTATGAGATTAATTTCAAAGTTTAATATCATCAAGACTCCCTTAAGAGACCTAGGATACAACATTTCTTACGAGGATTGCGCACATATTTTCCATTATAAAGTTTTTGGGTAAAATGCATAAACAGCAGGAGATCTAATGACAGGACCTTTTTTTGAGTCAATGGGGCATAGAATCAGATGCATCCCTGTTTACTTGCTCCAGCAATCAAACCAGAGAGACTGGACAGCATACTTAATCAAGATTGAGAATATTCTAGAAGTTTGGAAGTATATATGGGATTGGGAAAAAGTAGGTTTGGATTTACATTTCTCTTTCTGGTCTTCCTGAAATATCTTTTTCACTGTCCCTCTCTCTGAAGTTCCTGCATAGCTTCTGGTTTTCTGTCAGTAGAGCACAAGGAATCTCTTCAAGCAAGTAGTTAACATGCAATCAGTAAGTTGCTTTTTAATTTTGTTGCAGAAATAAAACAAACAAAAAGAAACCCCCAACATTCTCCTTGACAAAAGGTAACCCTACAATTCAACTGGTTTCAACCTACATGCAAGAGCTGATGGGAGTGAGAAACTCAGAGAAACTCCTTATCTGCAACTCAAACCACAGAATGACAAGTTTTGTTTTTTGTGTTTTTCCTTGCATGAGCCAGGGTATTACAGGATTTCCCAGAAGACTGTCACATGGACATATTTTATTACTTTATTTTCCTAGATTTCCTGTGCTAATTCTTGATATTCGGATCATAGTTATTGTATGGATTCAAATGGCTAAGAGTACAATGTTAAATATCAAATAGATTATTCAAAGAATAGCATCTCACATTTCTTACTTTCTCGCAGTTTGCTTTCTAGCCACACTAGCAATCATACTGAGTGGACACTCAGTATGATTCATTTGTTTGCACTTTGCATTTGAAGTGCTGCGGGGCACCCTACTTGGAGTCCATCAGCCACCCCACAAGGACATGGAAATTCTGAGCATTCTCTGTCATACCTTCAGGCCCACAGAGATGTCTCAGTTACTGCAGGGCCCCTTAAAAGGTACCGGATTTCGGTGTTTGGGAAAATGAATCCTGCCTTACTTTTGGTCACCTGACTAACCCTGTTGGCTTCTGTGATTACACTGACTAGGCCTCTGGGGAATAAAATTTTGCATATACAGGCAACTTAGATGCTAAAATTTAGATCTGAGTCTGGAGCTGACTCCCACCTTTACATTCAAATAACTTCCTGATTACCCTGGCACATCCAATAGCTTATTGTTACTACTCATATTTCACAGCCTACTTCCAGTCCTCAAGCAGTTCAGCTGACTATAGATGGTGTCTGATTTTAATTGCCTTCTCTCTTTCTATTTCTAAATACTAACCCTACAAATGGGCTATATAAGAACATAGAGAATGAAAACAGAAGGTGTGCCATATGTTTGACAACAGAATGTAACATATTTATCCATTTACCCACTGTAATACTCTCATCATTTTTTTCCTAGTACGTATGTGTCCTTCCTGCTGCACATGCATACATGCAGTCCATCTGGTTTGTTATTTATCTCTGCTTATCAGTTCATTTACACTTACATTTACACTCAAAATATACCAAGAATATGAATTTTATCTCAAAGTTTTTCATGATTTTAATATCTAATAAAGTTAAAAAGACTGAGAGTTTATGCAAATTTACATCAGTATATATAAGATGTACAGTCAGAGTATGTCCTCATATGATTTTTCAGAAACAAGCAGAAGGTATTTTCATACTTTTTAAATCAAATATCCTTTAGATCAGTGTCCACATAGAAGAAAAATATCCGGTATGCTTATATTGGAAGATTGTATCAATCTTGGAGAAGAAATTACCAAAACAATGGAAAATAGATTATTTTTTTTTTAATTGGCTATAAATTTGCCAGACCTAAAGAATATGTGCTGCTCTTTTCTCATGATATACACAAATATTTTTTATCACTTCACCTGTTCATTCACTCTGGAGTGTGATGGCCCATGATGGATGAGAATCTTCACGATGTCTACGTCTCCTCTCCAAGCAGCCAAGTGAATAGGAAAATAACCTTTATTATCTGCCACATTAGTTGATGCTTCGTACTGAAGTAATTTGAGAACTATATCCCTGGAAAACAGGAAATAAATCTGAAAATTGACAGAAAGTTTATTTTGTTAAGTTTTTACCTGCACATACATATTAACAGATTTTTTTGCCCTGAATAACAGAAAAAAACTGTATTTCAAGTGAAACTGCTACAGAAATGAAGACCAATCATTTCTAAGGATGAAACAGATAGTAGAACATAGCCAAAATGCTATTTGCTCTAATAATTCTTACTTCTTAAGAATACCCAGCAACAATATTATCATCAGTTCCCTGAATCCATCTCTTTCAATAGGATCACCTGGCCATGGAATCAGTTTTAGAATTTGCCAGTCAAGGCCACATGCATGTCCCTCAAGATAAACCTTCCAGGCACTAAAGGCAGAGAAGTACTCCTATCCCCATCATTGCTGAGTTCTGGAGGCAGGGAGACAAAAGAGTAGCTTTATGGACATGGTTCTTGCAGTAAGGCTTAAAAGTAACAAGTTTTATTCTCCTTTAAGGTATTATCTCAAAGAGTTCTTTTGGAGGAAACAACTTAATGATGATCTAGTTAGATATATAATATCTTCTATGGAGTAACTGCTTCTATTTTCGTTTCCCACACCCACCTTCCTGCTAGCTATGAAGAAAACAAGAGACTTTTATTATTTTAATTCTATTTATATTCCTTTCAGTATTTTCAGTGTGGCTTATGACACATTAAATGAAAGACTGGTATAAGCTGGTATACTGCATGACTGATTTTTAAGCAGTTTCCTGTACTGTTATACTTAAAAATCAGTTGTATTGTATAATCATTGGTTATCAATTCTGTCTTATAACTTCATTTGTCTTCTCATAGTTTGACACAGTCAGATGTTTGACAACAAACATCTTTGTTATTAAGATAATAGCATCTATGATCCCGTGTGGACAGTTCTACACTTTTCTGCTGAATATGGAAACACTGCCTCTTACTAATTTTGCTTAAAAAATTGGGAAGGGTGAGTGTGGAAGAAGCTACAAGCAGCCCATGACCAGACTATAAACGAAGGCCTTGACTACAAAATGAGGCAGAAAGTAAATCCCAAGGCAATTGTTCTCCTAGCCTTGATGGACCCTTATTTAATTGCCTATTGAGAAAAAAAAATGTGGCAAGTAAGAGTGAATATATTCAGGCCAAAAGGAACTCCCAATTATCTCCAAAAGAAATCATAGACATAATGGAGTCATCACATGTAATCCTTGAGGGAGACTTTAAGCTGAATTTTGTTTACTCCTGACAAGGTCAAATAACATGAAAACAACCAAGAAAGAACAGCCACACTACAGGATGACTTTTGCTACACCAAAAGTTCCAGAAAAGTGACTACTGAGACTTTTTACTACAAATAAGGTTTGAGAGACTTCTCATGTCATAATAGTTACTCTTGCAGTAGATGGTTAATGAAGGCTAGAGATACAGTGTAGTTTGAAAAGGACACAGGTAAAAGGAAACAGAAATTTAAACATGTGGAGAAAAAAGAGCAAAAAAACCCTCCACAACTGAAATAATATATAGCTAATGATACACAGAAACTATTGGAAAAAATCTGTTGCAAGATTCAAGCTACAAAATAGAACCTAGGTCTCTCATCCTTCACGAATGCCCTGACCCATCACATTTCTCTAGGGTGAGCCTTTTTTAGTGCTCTGTCAGAACTTTTCCATTTTGTAGAAATAAATTTCAGGAGGAGAAGACTGAGAGTCCTTAGCCCAGTAACATTACTGGGCTAAGTAAAATTACTTAGGAAGACTGAGATTCAAGTTTGTGCCCCAGATATGATTTAATTACTTAAATAAAGCAGAATAGTTTCAAAAGGAAAGAGAACTATCTCAGAATAATCAAGGAGGAGAGAATTCTTCACATACGATGATCAAGCAGGGATTTGAACACTGGTGTCCAACAAGTGTTCCAGCCACAAATTACCGGTTGGGTCATTAAGCCTTAAGTTCTCACTTTTCCTGAAAAACTTCAAAATCTCTCAAGTTCATCCTAATGTAAAGTGTGAGAAATTAAAACTCCAGTAGTTTTCAAAGGACAAAAAGTTCTCTTAAGTGGGAAGGCTCTCCTGCCAACAGATTGTAGCCAATATTGATTTTGAATATCGAGTTTCAAATCTGAAACAGTGTAAAGCTATTTATTTGATATTTGTGGTCACTAACAAAATTACAACCACTAAGTTCTGTCCAATTCTCTTGCTGATATTGCTACCACTGTAGGATGATCAGTATGACGGCTTGGATAGCATGTCCTGAACCATCATGATTTATCATTAAATACCTCAAGATGTATTTCAGTTTACTTTACTATAGCAAGCTATAAATATGATGTCAAGATCTGCTACTTACCCTGCTGTGAGGTTAAGGGTCATAGCAGCCAGTGGTGATTATGACCTTTTCAAAAGCAGCAGTTATATCTGCAGCTGTACATAAGTCCATATCTTGAAGTTCTCTCTGACTTCAGCAGAAGTTTGGCCAATAATGTATGTGAAAATGCTGTTTGGCTTTTGTATATTTGGGGATTTTATAGTTTATATTGCTAGGACTCCCTTTTAATCTCTGATGGATTCATAGATAGATTCAGAAATATTTTTACTTTGCTGGGTAACTATTGATTTATAGTCAGTATTAAACATATAAAAAACAGTTTTCACCTATTTAAAACCAGCAATCTTTGCAAGCTCAGGGTTGGGCTTTTGTCAGTCAAAAATGTGCAACGGCACAAGAAACAGTGCCAATGGCACAGAAACAGTCCATAAACTATAACCAAAAGTTATTTTCTCCCTTTTCAAAAAAGGCTGAGTTTAATAGACTGTATTAGGGACTTAGAACTAATTTCTGGAGGTAAAATGTATTAATAGTTTATTCTGAACCTTCCTACAGAACTGAAATTTTGGAAAATGCACAATATCTAGTTTAATGGTATTTTAACCACTTTTTTGTTTTGTTTTGTTTTTTCAGAAACAGAATATCCTATATTCACCACAAGATTAATCTCATCTAAAGAAGATATGCAGGTTTCTAGAATACAATTAAAGACACATCCTAAAGTTTTAGTTTTTCCAAGAAAGAGTGCAAAAATTGTGAAATAAGTAAATGAAACATGTAATTGTTAGGGATTCATATGTTATCTTACAGACAGTTCAAAATCACATTAAAGTTAGTGCAAATCACTCAGTTGGGGTTTGATCAGTTCCTTATCTCCCACAGAGGAATAACCCAAAGCCTTATGTATGCCTTTCCCAAGTGAAACTCCAGACAGTGTTAACACCATCAGTTTACAAACAAAGTAGGTGGACTGCATTAAGTGGGGCAGCTCTTAACTTGCTTACAGTGGGGCCCATCCCACCAGAACTTTATAGACCTCATTAAATCTTTTTTTCTTGTTCTACCTTAGTAACAACATGCAATTGGCAGCAAAATACAATGGAGGTAATGTAGCAAGGGGCAACTTGTAATAACAGAGGCAACACAGAACAAATTGCAAGGTTAAATAATAAAATATGTAGCAAGTTTCCAGTTTTTTAACGACATGTTATTGCTTTAAAGAGTTCAGCTGCAGTGGTATATCTGTGCAGTACCCCTCAGTGGGGATTTCACAGGCTTTCTGCAAGCTTGTTGAGACGTGCACTTGGTAACCTGGATGGAGAGCAGGGAGGGATAAAGCTACAAGGTCCCATACAAGGTAATTCTGCTTTCAACTGTATAACTACGAAATATTCTTTTCATGCTACTTTTAGTTTGATAATGATTAATCCATACTGGTCGTCTGTTCCATGACATTTTTTCCTTAAAAATTCAATTCACTATACATTTATATAGCAATAACAATTATAAATTCACCCAAAATCAAGGAAGAATTTGGAAGAACCAGTATAGAATCAATAAATTTGAAAGTGCTTTTCCTATTTTTTATTACTACATGGTAATATTACTGACAGTGTCAAAAATTCTTACATTAACATATCCCATGGGAAATAAGATGATTTTAGTAAGACAGGCTTTGTCAACTTTCTGTGAAAATCTCTGCACAATGCTACATACTTTTAAGTTACACAGTTAAATACCATTCTACATAAAACCAAACATGAGGCACTTACTTGTGTCCATTTAAAGCTGCGTGATGTAAAGCAGTATAACCTGAACTGTCTGTGCAGTTTATATTTGGTCCCCGCCAAATGCTGCAAATAGAGCACAATTGTAAAGTTATTTTTCTGGCTTCGCAAGTACAGAAATGTCAGAAATTTGATGCATAAATAATGTAAAGATCACTGCAACAAGTGTGATTAAACTTTCACAGACCAACTATCTTGAACTTAAAATGTCATGTTGATATCAATATAATTTATTCATAAAAATAATTTTAACATTAATCTTTATAGCAGTTATGAACTTTATGTAGGGCAGTCTCAAAGACTAATAACTGTTCTGTCATTTCAATTAGATCTGTTCCTCCAGTATGACTGTGGTAATTACACCGAGGTTATAATCTGATTTTGCATTACTTTTTTCACAAGTATATATTCATTGACTTTAGGTCAGTTAGTCCAGATTCATACAAACATAAGATTAGTGAAATCAAATCATATCCTCTAGAGAGATGGTTACTTTATTCTTTTTACTTGGCCTGATATTTTAGCTCCCATTTTAACCAATTACATTTTTAAATAAATTACATATATATATATAAATTAATAAATGATATTTCCCTTTTTTTGTTATCTTGCTGTATTTTCCAGCACTTATTTTACAGTCAGCTTTATTATATGTCCCATGTAAGCATTTTCACAATCTATTATTCACCATTCACAAAACAGTAGAGGAGATTTTTTATTTCAAAGTAGAAAAATATGACTGCTACTGTAACAAAAATTAATAAACAAATAAACCACAAACAAACAAAAAGCCCAAAACAAAACAACTCACAAAAGCCTAGAAATTGGATACCAGATGTATATTGACTACCTGCAGGTTTTTTGCTAACTGACTACATTTGAAGCTGACTGTAACCATTGTGGAATCAATTTTCTACCTATTTTTCTTTTTCTGTAACACAGTTTTCAATCATTAGTCTTACAACTTCTAGGACACAAGAGTATGAGTCCTGAATTACAGTCTGTTTCCTTCAGCTTCTCATACAGTGTTAAACAGTCATTGGCAAGTAATATTTTCCCTTCACTTCATACCTTGGAATCAAGTGCTGCGGTTTAAAGAAAATAATCTGAACCTAATAGTAAAAAGAGTTTTTCATACTGGCATTTTTCATGATCTACATCAATAAAATGATGAGTTATGACTAACATATGCTTTTTAAGAATTCTTTACTACTGAATCTGTTTTTATTACCAATGGAATACTGGTGTTTCAGACTGGTTTCTTCTCCATTGTGTGTGTTTTAATGATTAATTAGCTCACAAATTTAAACAGTTGTTTTCCCATAAGTAATATTGCATGCATACAGAATTATTTCTGTGACACATTGTGTGCTGCAGTGTGAGTGATTCTACATAGTGCTGGGTACCTCACCTCTCCCTGCAGTTTAATTTCTTGGAAGAACAGGACTGAAATATTTTCTTGGGTGCAAAGAAGCAAAAAATTAAGTTTTTTTTTTTTAATCTGCTCAGAAGTCTACAGATGTTCTTTTCTACAGACAGCAACTTCTGGCTATGAAAGTCACTCTAATCTTGCCAATTAAAAGAAATTATTTTAACTTCATGAATGACAGGTCTTCCATAATAAACAGATGTTATTTATATGGCAAAGACAGGCTGTCCTTATTGGAAGGAAAGTCCTTATCTATTGATATTCTATAAACTCTTCTATACTTTTGCATAACACTTTATTAGTCATTTTCTTATTTATTTGGCTCTGCTTTCTTCTTTTGATTTGTACCAGCTTACAGGAGAATGAAGCAGAAAAAATGAAAGTGGTACAGAAAATCATATTTTAAATATTAAAATAAATACATAAATGACCAGTGTATTAATATACTTGGTTTTGCTTGCTTTGGTTTACAGTTGATAGGATTTGCCTTTTGGTTGTTTTTTCAAATTGCAAGGGATCCATGAATTCATGTATTATTCATGATGCACTAGGCTTTTAAAAAAACAAAACAAAACAAAACAAAAACCAACAAGCCCACTCCCCTCCACCCCCCCCAGAAAAAAAAAATAATCCAAAAAACTACTTCTTTCCTCCCCTGATTTTCTCCTCTAATACAAACACTCTTTAATGCACTGTTGTACTTCCTGACTCTGGTCTTAGGGAATATTTTTCAACTGAAACTATATTGAATTATTTAATATTTTTTTTGAAAACTGAAAGTTTATTAACGAAGATATAAATGCACCTATGTGAAGTTTCAGGTTGGGAGACAAAGAGCGATTGATGACTCAGAGAGATGACACAGGATGGACACACTAATCATTCTCAGTTCCCAGACAGTACAGAAAGACATGCTTAAAATCAGAATTTCGTTCATCAAACTAAAGAACAGAGGATACATGAGCAGGACTTGGCTGCAGGCATCTCTTTTCCCTTGGGTCAGTGCTGAAATTCCGTGCTACAGTGTTGCAACATTATTTTCTACAAAATGAATGAAGGTTCATTATATACACTGGATGCCTATGCTTTTATAACGACAACCAAATTAAAATTGGACAGTCTGCAAATAGATATTCTTACATCCTAAAACTCCCAGCTGTGGTCAACAGTTCATGTAAAGGTCTTCACTTGTAATCAGAATACACAAAGGCAAAAGTACAGTGGTATATTAGCATCATAAAAAAAAGCATCTAATTTCATAGAAAAGTGGGGTGGAGAAAAAAATAAAGCCTAGATAGCCCTTCTTTGGCATCATAAACACATACAATATATAAGCAATTATCATATTGATTTATCTCTGTACTAAAATACTTTAATAGTTACTGTGAAAGCAACACTAAGGAGAATTTGGAACAAAACAAATTACCGTTCAACCTCCACAAGATTTTGAAAATCTTTAGATTACCATTCATATCAAACGTTATCAAAAATCTGTTTCTTCTATTCTTCAATGAAGCCAATAATCGAGTTTCTTAATTTTACATACATAATTAGGTTGGGATTTTTTTTCCTATATACATCAGTAAATTAGGAAAATCTATCACTTAATTAAATATAAGAAAGTAACTGAATCTAATTTTGGTGCAAAAAGTCAGTTTTCAGTCAATGATGAATTAAAACTCAAAGTTAAAAAGTGATCACCAAGTAGTTTTTTCCATTATAGCTCACCGAAGTGAAGCACAAAGAAATTGTTCTTATGTTACTTACACTATTGCCAAAGCAGAAAGACCTTCTTATTACAGTTTGCTCTCACTGTGGACAAAGGATATTGACCTTTTGAACTTATGTCAAATACTAATTGGAAATACACTTTACATGGTAAGAAAATTAACATTTTTTCTTTTTTATGAGCTGAAGATAATTACATATGAAGAATAGCATTTCAAAAGTGATACTAAAATGACAGACTAAAGAAAAAGATGGTTAGTTTATTGACCCGTTTTTTTGCTATGCTTTTTGCTATATGCAAAAAATAATTGTGAAGTGGCTGTTGTTACACACATATGAACACAAAAGCAAGGAAATTAGAAGTTAAGTCAGCCAATCGTCATCACACAGGAACACACCATGTCAACAGTACAAGAACCATGCATACATGCACCGAATGTCCATCACAACTTTAAATGTTCCCATTGTGTTTTCCATCTCTAAATATATTTTAATTATATTAATTCATTACTTAATTATTTTTTCATTATTATTTAATTATCCATGTTCTAATATTTATGCTTTTTATATGGTAGTTTTGCCACAGTGAAAAGAAAATATTGACAGGAACATATTGCATAAAGTTATTAGAGTACATACCCAGGTTCCTATATTCATTAATGCTCTGCCTACATTCATACACATTTTCAGTTATGTAAATTGAGCTTATACAAAAGATATGGCCAATTTTACAGAGCATTTTTGAAAATGCAAACTTTTACACAATAATATGTATCATCAGTTATTCAGACACAAAATAATAATATTACTTATTGTGAACAGCAGCAAAATAACTCCCATTCTCTATTTAATGCACAAATAAATCATATTGACAATGTTGCTCTAACCTGTAAAAAACCTGTACGTATCAAATATAGAAGTGCTTCATGTGGTATTTTTTTCTTTCTACAGAGAACTCTGATGGAATCCAGTGTCACATAAGATATTCTGTAAAAAGAATTTATGTCTTTTTCATGTACGGTTTTACCTATTATTTACACTGCTTCGCTGAATTTGAGATACATTTTCAAATTACTTCAAGGAAAGTAATTTCAAATATTTGCCTTTAGTGACAGTGGGATAAAACCTTTTTAGAAAGTCACATTTTAAAGCACAATAAATAATTAATAAATAATAAGGTACTCAGAAGTTGTACATGGAAAAACAACATAAAGAAATGCATTCTTTTTGAGCAAGTGCAGCTATAGGTCTTATATTGACAAAAATAGATGATGTCTTGAGTAAGGCTATGAGATCTTTTCAATATTAAAACAGCTGTTGCATGTAGCAACTGCAAGTTAAAAATTCAAAATGAAAATAATCATAATAAAATAGAATATTTTTTTTTAAATTTAAAAAGGAGCAGGGCAAAGGAATTTTCCATTCAATTAAAAGTAACCATATTTTTAAAGCTTATTGTATATATAATTCCAACTGTTTATTTATTTAAGTGCTTTTGTTGTATCAGTGTGAAATGTGACTCAAAAACATTTCATTTTTCAATGTGTGGAATGTTCTTATCTTGTTTTGGTTCCTGCTGGCTAGTTGTCTCAGTATAAATAATACAACTAAATTTGTGATCCACCAATTCATGTGATTAAGTATGTTACTCAAGTTCAGGCTCTAAAGCAGTTTATTCCACTTGTTTTTTTTAACCTTGATTTGTTCACAGTCTTGGCCATAAATAGTGTAATTCTGGAAAACTGGGAAACTTTACCGAATTGTGATTTTGTTTCCATGTTGATTCTGTTCAATTGATAAATTATTTCTATTTAATATGAAATATTGAATATAGACAATATTATGCGTTTCATTATTTATTATACAACATTTACTTACCACTCTACTTAGAGTGGCTCCTATACAAGTAGGTCTCAAGTCTATACAGTGGTCTGATCATGAGGTAGAGTTATGTACAATAAATTACTTCCTCCTTCGACAGCTTATGCAAAATTTTATCTATCTCATTGAGAAACTGTGAGTCCACATATCTAGGGCCTGTTACCTTGAAGTATCCTAATAGCTGGATCTCATGAATGAATTTCATTGCAAGTATGCACTGCCTGTGATTAAAACAGAGATGACAACCATAGGCTGCCGTTCCTCTTTACAGGTGTATGATAAAGTTAATTCAACAAATCTTATTTCAGCAAAAGGCCAGGGTTTTACAAGATTGTTACCTGTACAAGATCTCCAGTTGTGACCTTCATTCCATAAGTCTAAGATTTATCATGGAACATGAAATTACTATTGGAATGGAGACAATAATTAAAGATAGATCCAGCCTCCACCCTCTGGCAGTGAAGATTTCCAGAAGAAAATTCTCCCCTGCAGCATATGTGTAAATGCAGGTTCTGCCCAGATATCTACATTCCCTTCCTATCACGGAATTATGCACTTCAACTTAGAAACTTGAAGAACAAGTTGGGATAAGCTAAGAAAGGACCATATAGAGAGCCATTTGATTCTTTATTAGGGAGATACAGCAGACATCCATAAAAAAATATTACTGGGATGTCCTTCTGTGATTCTATGTCTCTCTGAAAGGCAGAGAAGGGTTTCTTCATCCTAGCTGCTGTAAAAGCCTCCAGCATACATATAACCCCTTTTGAATGTTAACTGGGAACAGAAATGTGGAGACAAATAAGAAAAAGAAGAGTCATTCAATCCCTTCTAGCCTGAGGCATGAGCATCAAGAGCTACTTAATAATGCTCAACGTCACAGAACATTCCTGCTGTATCTGTTGTGACTAAATTCAGAATTTGGTTTTACTTTTGAAATCCTGTCTAAGGAATGATATTTGCAGTAACTGTAATATTCATAAAGATGGATATCAAGCAGTACAAGGTTCCTGTCTAGGGGCATGGGACACACGGGATTGAGCAAGACTTCTTATAGGATGTTTAGTAGAGGAACGAAAGGCAGGGAAAATGATGGATTTAGGTGATTTGAGGAGGAATAAGTGTGAGAAAATAGAGGGATAGCGGGGGGAAAAAGGGACAATCACATGGATATAGTTGGCTCTACAGTATAATTGTCTGGCCATGCCCTGCATTCAATTTCATTAAACTCCATTTCTATTTCCCTGGATGAGGGACTCTATTCTGTATTCTGTGTCCATGTGTGTATATGAGGTTCCAACTGCCAGCAACAGAGTCAGATGCTGGGTTAGTGAGCCCATGTGTTTGTGTTGCCAGAAAGTGGAGCAAATGAGAGTTCCTGGTACCTGAACTGGAGTGGGACCAAGGGTCACAGAGCCTGTTTGCCTATGGAGCCTGCAACTGTAGGGTGTGTGAGTATGCAAGATCAGGCGTCATGTCAGCAAGGAGGTGAATTAGTCTGGAATCCACTTGTGTGTCTACATGTCTCTGAGGTTGAGCCAATGCAAGGAGCTGGCTGTCACATGAGACCAGGCTGAAAGTTAGATTTTGCAGACCAAAAGATGAGCAGTAGGCTTATGTAGAAGCCACAAAAAGTATTTTTGGTTTTGTTTTGCCAACTTTGAACATCTGTATTAAAAATACTGGAGAAATAAGCAGTCTTGTACAGCAGACTGGGAGTTGTGTTCTAGAGTGCAGATTAGACAGTCTGTGCATGTGGAAGTAAATGCAAATTTAGATACATTCAGTTTGGGAAAAAGCCTACCTAGAAAAAAGTGTTGAGGATAACTCAGTCTCTCCAGTTAAGTACTATGTATAGTAAAAACTAAATAAACTAAACCTGAACAAAAGTTATTTGAACTAGTTTAATTGAACTAGAACTCAGCTTACTTGAAGTTGGAATCAATTTCATTTGAAGGCATATAATTTTATTCTGATAGAATTAAGAGTTATAGCAATATAAATGCTATAAAAATCAGGTAATATGTAAAAACATAAAGGATAAACACTTTGACTTGATGATGTCACGCAAAGGAACATGCAATAAATTAGTCATGTTTTATTAAAAGAAGGTCATATATATAAGGTCACTTTGCATTTGACCTTTATCTAACCAACTTGGCTTCATCATTCTTTATGGACTACTCATCTGGAAGTACACTACATGGGTATACTGCATAATACTGCGGCTATATTCAGAGAGCAGTATGTTCCTGACTGATACTGGTTAGTTTTGCCTTACTCTTGCAATCAAGACCAATTTGCCTGGAGTGACTAAAAGAGAGAAAGCTTTCATCAGTTATGACAGCAGGGTTCCTCTGTATTCCAGTTGTCTATAGGGACAAACTGGGATTTTGCTTAGTTCATAGTGAACCTTAGTAACTCCAGCTTGTCAATGATGAGTCAGACAGATCCTTGGATCCACTCCAGAGTTCTGTCCTTGAGAATCCAGAAATTCTGATAGGAAAAAAAATGCTAACTCTTATTTGGCATGATCCTGCACAAGAACACTGTGCAAACAGCTACTAAGTAAGTTATGAGAATACTCAGTCCAAAGCCAGATCAGCAGACAGTATCTTTAATAAGTAAAATCATTCACATTCAAGCAATGTGAACCATGTTTTAAAACTGCTGTAAATGATATCTCCAGGTATGATCTTATGTGATCTGAGCAATCTGAAGGCATACCGTATGGCTAATGCCAAAGATCAAAGCATCAGATTAACTGTTCCTATGGAGGGCAACTCCACACCCTGTGTATCATGAGTTTGGGCTCCCTACATATGAGATAGATGGCTTCTACACATTTATTATGAATCAGATATATAGGCTTCGCATAAGATCTATAGATTGATCAAGATCAACCAGGAACAGGGCTCCACAGTACTGGATAAATTTATGCCATACAACAGAGAAAGAAAAACAATCAGATACACATGACTATATCTTTTTCCAGTATATATATAATACTAATATATATATATGTATATACACGTGTACATACACATATTCAACTCCCCTTATAAATAAATGTTGGGTTCTTTCAACTCTTCCCAGACAACAGCTATTTAGTGAAATTATAAAAACAATCATTATTTTTCTGTAAGCACAGCCATGAAAGTGGATCTTCTGAAAGGTTTTGAAAGCCCCTGCATACCTCATGATTGTAAGATTCACTTACATGAAAATTCCTATGAACACTGAATTATAGTATATATCATCAGTATTTTGTTTGGAAGAACAGAGCACATTCTCAGACAGCAGATAGACCACTCTGACTTCCTCTTTTGTAAAAATCAGATGACACTAAAATCCAAGAAAACACTAATATTTTAATATTTCTCATCTCAGAAAAAAAATTAATTAAATTCCCATTTCTCTTTCTCTCAAGAATACAGATATGATGATACATTTTTCTAGGAGATTATTCCTTTAGCTATTCTTCTTCTTAATGCAACTGATCTTGAATCTTTAGTAAGAAAGGTTATAGAGGTTTTTCCCAGGATATATTTTTGGAGGTCCAACATAGTATTCCCATCCATCATAAATTCATCACATTTGCAATTTTTAAACACATTCTTATCATGGACAGGCAAAGTCAATATTTATTATAAAAGGAGATTTAAAAACTTCTAAATGATTAATTATGCATCCTGGAACACTTACTGACATTCAAGCAGAATAAAAATTCCTGAAGCTCTGGCGCTGGAAGCAGCACTGGGAAGAGTGACAATATATATCACAAATTCTTGAAATATGGATGCTGTTAGAACTATGACCTCATTCCAGAATTTAAGATTGTTCATCCTAGAAATCAACCTGAGATGAGATTCTTTGTTACAGCTCTAGGACAGCCAGAACAGAACTTGCCATCTATAGAGGTTGCAATTCAGCTAGTTTAATACCTTATTCTTCCTAATGTGGGTTTCCTCAATTTTAGAATAATTCCATCAGACACCAGCAAAACAAACATCAGAAAAAATACAAGATTCGATTTCCTCTTGATTCTTGAAGGCCATCCCACACCTCATACTGAGTTTATGTTGAGATTTGCAGAGGTTCAGAAATCAACCTACAGTAGAGTCTTAATTCCTGCATCAATGAAATCCATCACTAGCTATTTTGGCATGAGAACGTAACAGACGTGTCTCACATCTCATGTATACTCACATGTTATTACATCAACTATCCATATGATTTCCCATATTCTCAGTCCAAAGCTTCCATATGTTCATCTCAAAACAGCAGCAACATTGTCCAACCCTTTTGGACAACCTACCATAAACTTAACCTAAACTCAGAATAATGAAAAAGTGCAGCTCTAGCAACTAACTTCCAAAATATGAATCCCGAGATATTAAGGCTCCTGAAATCTATCAACAACATATAACATACATACAACATACAGGCAATACTTGTGCTTTCTAGTAGAATACTTCCTCAATTACTCAGACTCCATAGCCCTAAGCAGACAATGAGCAGGGTGAGAATATCAGAAGAATATCAGTACATTTTTGCAAGATACAAGGTAATTGAAAGGAACCTTGATAAAAATGAATTCAAAATAGTACTATAAACCCTTCTTATCCATAACAGAAAATATTAAGCAATTTGAGTCTGTTCTCTGGAGTAACGTAGTTTCAAAACAGAGGTCTTTGCTAGAATGCTAGTATTGAGTATCTGCTCCATCAAAGTGCTTACACTCATTCTTTCCAATAGCATTATATTAACATTGCTAACAAGGACATAACCTAGGAAAGATAAAGATATATATGACAAATATATGAAAGAAATAATAGCTACTGCACAGAAAAAAAATAGCACCTGTTCAGATTACATCAATATTTCTTTTCTTTACTTCTTTTAACTGGATTAGCACAAATAAATAAGAAACTTGATTAGTGTGAAATTAGCTATTGCAATAAGTACAACTGAGCAAAACCAATCCATTGACCACATTTTCTCAGAGGCTTAAATACTGCATTATAGAACAGTGGCTATATCAGACATACTGCATAACCTAAAATGCAATCTTTGCCACATCCAATTTTTAACACATAGAGCTATTATAATGTGACGTGTAAATGTTGTTGGCATAGTTCAGAAAAACTGGGTAAGAAAAATACTGGATGAAACTGTGTTCTCCAATACAAAAACTACTAAACCACAAAATGTAATTAACTAAGGACAGTTTGAGCATGTCGTCTATCCTATGCTTAAGATAATCAGAATGGTAGGACAAAAAAAAGCTGTACAACAATAAAAACATAGAATTAATGCCTTAATTTCTCCTCTCAGCAACACGTCATATCTGAATATAAATAATATCAAAGCAGAAGTGTACTACTGAGCATGCATTCCATTTGCTGTGCTTTGCCAACAGAGGTCAGAATTACCTCAGAAGCATACAAAGCATTAGTATGATCATGACTGGAATTTCTTGATCAGCACAAAATTACTTTCACAAAGACAAATAACAGTAGAGAGGCTAAAGTTTCACAATTTTACATATTACAAAGGGCTTCCAAAGCTTTTTGGTATGTAACCACAATATCACCACTTAAAATTTCATGAATGTCGTTACTGAAATAATTACAAAGGTCATATCTATCACATCACCAACAAAATATTTGGTAAGATGTACTAGTAATCACTTGGATCACTCAGAAAAAATAAATTCATTCAGCATGATGCCTTTTATTGAACAAAACCATTTATGACACATAGCTTAGAAGGCAAAATGTAATTACAGTAAAAATATTCACTAAATCTGCAGTCTATTTGTGTTAGAATTCCCTATTCAAATACATTAGGAGTTATTGTTTTCTATTCCATTTAAAAGCCTTATCAAATGTAGAAATGAAATCCAAGACTAAGAGTTTTAAATAACAGAAGATTCTACTACAAAGGAAGATCTGGCTGAGGTTTGATGCTTCAAACAGCTTAAGAAAACCAAAAACCTCATTTATGTCTAGATGTATCTAAAGTGAATACTATGTTTCTTAATTCTACAAAAACAATTAAATACTAACAAAGAAACTAAACATTCTTTGTACCTCAAATAGTTCTACTGGGGAATATTTTCTAGAAAATGAAGCAGCCATCTACTCTTAAGCATTGCAAGTGCACTGTTCAATTGCAGCCCCATGGATCATGAACTTTTCAGCAATCTTAAAATAAAAATGCTAAATTTGGGGCACAATATTTCAAGAATGTTAACTGAATAATCTTGACATCTTTCTGCTTCTTCAAATAGAACTGATAGGATAATCCGCAAAATCTGTTTTGGCAGATATCTTTATGTAAAATATATTATAAGACTTAACCATTACAGGAATAATATAATGTCGTTTCTGAACTTCCTCTTTGGTTAGAGATATCTGGAGCACCCAAATTCGGGTGTGAATATTCTTCCCAATACTACAGATTTTGAGAAACATCAGAGAAGTGATCCCAGTTCTACAATAAGACACCATGCAAAATCATCATGCCAACTCTCTCTCCCTGTAAACTAATATTAGCACCATGGTACATGCAGCGCTCATGAAAAAATTACTATGATTTGTTGAGCTGTGTTTATGCAAATAGTGTTCCTAGCTCTTTATATAATTCAAAAATAAAAGAACAATCCCAGACTAAATATCTTAGGTACTAACCTAAAAGTAACATATAAGGATATACTGGCCTACAACATAAAAAGGAAGTGATAAAAAAAAAAAAAAAAAGGTATGAAATGCACTTGTGAGATGGCAGATTCCATCTTTCTTTCCTGTATTATATGTATAAACCATAGTTATTTTGTTGGTTTACATTAAAGGTCATTAAAGTTAGATTTGCAGAGAGGAAAGGATCCTTGTTTGTGAAATCTCTAGAAAGGTGCAGATTTTTAGAGAATGATGGAGATGGAAAGCCTGCGACGTACATATGGGCTAGGATCTCTGGAAGTACCTAGGAGCAACTGTTAAAAGAAGCCAGACGCAAAACCCCCTCAAAAACAGGCCCCTATTGAATTTACCTTATACTGCATTTACTTTAAATTTCAATTATCTTAAATATTGGAAAGAAAGATATTTTTCTACATCTCATTTTAAGGCCACTTTCCAAAAGTAGATTTGTATATAGGTTCAATCTTGACAGTATAATTATTCTGTTAAATGAAGAAATAATCATTTCACCAGAGAGTGCACAATCTGATTTGGAGTAGTAACGAGAGGGACTTTTTCCTCCAAGTGCTGAAGCCTGACCAAAAAAATACATGTAATTCTTGGAATCATATCCAAAAACATATATATATATATCTCCTTCTAGTGGAATTAAATTTAAAAAGTGGCTGAGGCTTCACCCAGGAAAGTATTAAATTAAGCCATGACTTTGTTTGCTAAGCTTTCCTGAATAGCTGGATACGCAGCACACAGCAAGAACTACAGAAAAAGTATTCATTCCTTAAATTACCCTGCTCATGTAAGGCTTGACTATTTGCTGGTTCGTGGCTGGTCTCCCAGAGAGAACAAGAAAAGAAGTCCTATGAGGAGAGGCTGAGGGAACTGGACATTTAGTTTGGAGAAGAGGAGGCTGAGGGGAGACCTCATTGCCCTCTACAACTACCTGAAAGGAGGTGGTAGAAAGGTGGGTGTTGGCCTCTTCTCCCAAGGGAATAATGACAGGACTAGAGGAAACAGTATGAAGTTGCATCAGGGGATGGGTAGATTAGATATTAGGAAGAATTACTTTACTGAGAGGGTGGTCAGGCACTGGAACAGCCTGCCCAGGGAGGTGGTGGAGTCACCATCCCTGGAGGTATTTAAGAAACGTGGAGACATGGCTCTTCAGGGCATGCTCTAGTACCTGAGATAATTGGTTTGAGGGTGGATGTGGTGTGGTGTGGTGTTGTGTTTTTTGTTGTTTTTGGTATGGGGAGGGTGTTGGGGTTTTTTTTGTTTGTTTTGTTTTTTAAGGTTGGACTCGATGATCTCAGAGGTCCCTTCCAACCATGGTGATTCTGTAATCAAAGCTAAAAGGTTAATTTCTCCTTGGACACAGAAACAGAATACTAGGATGCAGCTTATGATTGTAGAAATTTTAAAATTATACCAAATCTACAGCAAACAAGAACAGAAACAAAACTTTTGACCTTTTTGTAGAACATAAAACTTTAACAGTTCAATAGCTGATGAAGGAATAGATTCTCATTACAGTGAAATACAAATTTTAGCCTGGTTGATCGTAGAGTTCTGCCACATAGGAGACAAAAAATTAGTAACAAATCCAGGGCATGAAATCATTTCAGAATGTCTTTGGAGGCTTGTTTAAATGGCAAGATTAATTTTACAACCTCAGTTTTCTAGCCACCATGGTTACAAAATTCTTCACCTAAAGGTGAACTGATATTGGATTGTCTCTTTATGTTTGCAAACAGAAACTGTTTTTCTGATAGGCTTTCACATACCCCCCAGTCACTCTGAACAATCTAAAAGCCATAAGAAATTTTCCAGACAATTAAAATGTACTTGGAAATGTACAATGTACTTGTCATCCATGCAACAGAGATAGAATTGTTCTAGTCCTTGTTGTATATTTGATTTACAAAATGGTGGTGGGAAATCTGGGATCTAGAATTTTTATATACGGTTGAGATTGAATTATAGTCTGGATCATTAGAACTATGTGGCTCTGCTTAGCTCCCAGAAGTTATGTAATGGGTTGTATGCAGGCTAGGACCCTCCATTATGCCAGACTCTGAATGTCATGTCAGTTCATTGTCATTTCCAGATTGAACCATCTAGGAACTTGGGCTGCACCAGCAATAGTAAATCAGATATGTTTGGAAGTATTTTCTGGCATTGAGGTCATACTGGCATAGAATGCTCCACACCTAAACTACTCAAACCTTCCAAGCAGGATAGTTGCATCCAGACTGTCTATCAGGCTCTAGGCCCATACTAATTCTTCAGCTGTGCCTGGTAGCTCATTCCTTGGGAGAATGCCACACGGCATGTTCCAGTACCCAGAAATGTTCCCTGGCATGTTAATGTGGCCTCACATTCTTGTCATTGGTTTGGCAGAAGCCTGTCTCCCAACAACATCACTTCTCAGCTTAGAAGATGCAAGAGAAATACTATCTGAGTTTGGATCCAGATAGATCTGATGAGCATCTGTCCACAGTTCATACTTGTGCTTTATGCCTTTGATCCTCCCAACAGTGGGCATAGAACGGAGGAGGGAGGAGTCGTAAACCGACCCCACTGCCTTTTTTAGCCCTTTCCTGATGCCAGGATAGAGGGTAAGGGGAAGAAAAGTTATATACATGAATATCCCAAACAATATACTGTTGCTGGTAAGTCAACTTCTTTACTTATTTTCTCCTTTTTCAGATGCATACTCATATTGATGGAAATTCCTAGCAGTGCATCCATAATTGCACAGTTTACCTGCAAGGTAGTCTAGCTGTCTCATTCTGGTATCAAGCTAAGAAAGGAATCTACCATGGACTCAGAGTGACCTTATTGCAGGAAAGGATTGTTAATGGCTACAGTGGCATGAATATCCTCAGCTTCTTAGGAGAAATAATACACACAGAGTATCCAAAACAATACACACACATCCCCAAAACAGTCCTTAGAAAATGGTTCAGGAAAGACAAGGTAGGCATAGACCTGAAAAATTCACTCATGAAAAATATCCAAATTTATGTTCTATAGAGGAACAGGAGCTCTTGGAAAAATCTCCCATCCAAATTGTATGGGAAGAATCCAGAAGTGACTGGGTAGGAAAAAAGTCTAACTCCCACCAGCAGCAAATGAGTTGAAATTAAGGAGAGCAAAGGCTTTACTAAGCGGACAGATTTATCATTTCTACTTTCCCAGACATCACAAATCAAGAAGAAGCCTTCTTAGGGGAGAGGGACCTAGTTAAACACTGGAAATTTGGCCTACTTATCAGAGATATTATTTCCTGTAATTAATTAAATGGTCTCTCCAGAAGGGAGAACAAGTCTGTATATTGTGAGAACAGGTCAAGGATGAAAGTGAGAGTTGAATATTCACACCTATGATGAAAGAGGTCCTGGAACTAGGCAATTCCACAGTGCCAGCCTCTAATACTGTGTCTGAGAATCCCTGGAAGAAATGGAAATGAAAGGGAAGTATACATCAGGGAATTTAATCAGAGAAGGAATCAATGGCAGAGATTCCAAAGCCTGGCTACAGTTGAAGCAGGGCAAGGTACACTTTCTATTGATCTCCGAGACAAAAATATCCACTTCTGGAAGGCTCAGGTCATAAGATTAAATTTTAGAATGTTGCCCTAAATCATCCACTCACAGTTCACAAGCTTCAAATAGGTCAAATTGTCTGATACTGTATTCAGAGCTTCTAGAAATTCATAAGGCAGATATTACACTGGATGTACCAATCTGAAAGATTAACTAGCTCCCAATACAAGAGAAACAATTTCAGATCTTCTTGTTTATGTATCATATTGTGGCAGTTCCACGTGGAAGCTCCTGTACCTTTTGATTTGGAAAACAAATATTTGGCATATACTTCGCATAGGATATTTGTATAGACATGAGTCTACCATGAATACTAGGGAGTCTTTGCTGCAAAGCTTAGTGGCATATCTAGGGAAGGAGAGACACAGGCAGAAATTCGGAATAAAAGAGCTTCCTTTTATAGCCACTGAATGGGACATGCCACCATTATGGAAAATTTAAATCTTGCAGGAAAAATTATGGTCTAAATTGTCTTAAAGTGCTTTTCAGGGCCACAAGCAACCAAAGATCAAGTTTATAATATCTATGGATTCTGACAGGAAATGTCATTAGATCAGAATCACAGAATCTTCTAGGTTGGAAGAGACCTTAAAGATCATCTTGTCGAACCGTCAACCTAACTGACAAAAATAGACACCCACACAACAAACAAGGAGCATCATCACTAAACCATACCTCTCAGCACTTCATCAACCCGTCTTTTGAACACCTCCAGGGATGGTGCCTCAACCACCTCCCTGGGCAGCCCATTCCAATGTCTGATAACCCTTTCAGTGAAAAAATTTTTCCTAATATCCAGCCTGAACCTACCCTGGCGCAACTTGAGGTGAGATGACACCAGGTAGTTCAGCACAACCTGACAGAAATATAAAGAGCTGTTGGAAGCGTTCTCCTTTTTGAAATTATGAGGAATGTAATTTTTAGGAACTCTTATAAGATTTCTGCATAGCCAGTCCACTAAACTCCACTCAATAGGTTAGAGGAGATGCACACGAAAACTTATTACCTGTTCAATAGAGCTACCTTTCCACATCTAATCATCACAGTGAAGATAAAAAGACACTCCCATCAACCTGAGAATGGGAAACTGTCACTGAGGACACCCGGAGTCATGAAGAGTCCAAACTGCAGGATTCTATAGTGGAATTGATCATAATCAATTTTAGGTAAAAGATATTTTCCGAAGATAAATCACACTATGAAAAAAAGAATCTTACAAACCAAGAGATACAAACCACTCCTGTTGCTACAAACATAAAAGAGCATTGTATTTTATCATTTGAACTCTTCTTGAAGTTCAAAGTGGATCTTTGGTTTTTGTCAAACTTGAAAGTAGCTGATTTACTATTGGTTTCCTATGCAACAAAACGGAACTGATTTCTTGGCCACTTTTACCCAAAGCTGAAAGAAAATGGGAATGGTTCTGTACAATACAAGTCATACAAGGAGAGGCTGAGGGAACTGGGCATGTTTAGTTTGGAGAAGAGGAGGCTGAGGGGAGACCTCATTGCCCTCTACAACTACCTGAAAGGAGGGGGTAGAAAGGTGGGTGTTGGCCTCTTCTCCCAAGAGAATAATGACAGGACTAGAGGAAACAGTATAT
Source organism: Calidris pugnax (assembly GCF_001431845.1). Taxonomy (NCBI): domain Eukaryota; kingdom Metazoa; phylum Chordata; class Aves; order Charadriiformes; family Scolopacidae; genus Calidris; species Calidris pugnax. The sequence goes on along the minus strand of NW_015094506.1, from coordinate 8,234,867 downwards.
GAAGTTGCAGCAGGGGAAGGTTAGATTCGATATTAGAAAGAATTACTTTACTGAGAGGGTGGTCAGGCACTGGAACAGCCTGCCCAGGGAGGTGGTGGAGTCACCATCCCTGGAGGTATTTAAGAAATGGCTCCTCAGGGCATGCTCTAGTGCCCGAGATAATTGGTTTGAGGGTGGGTGTGATGTGGTGGGTGTTGTGTTTTGTGGTTTGTTTGGGGTTTTTTTGTTTGTTTTTTAAGGTTGGGCTCAATGATCTCAGAGGTCCCTTCCAACCATGGTAATAATTGGTCTAGGGTGAGACACATAAGTGGATATTTCAACCAATGCCAGTGATGTCCGGTAAGAAGATATACAACAAAGTGCAGTCTCCCTATTTTAAACGTAACTTTGAACTCAAAGTGAATTATATTATTATTTCTCCCTGTTTCTGGGGAAAAAAAAAAAGAAAAAAAGTATGATAGCCTCTTAGTATGTTAGACAAATATTATGCTTCAAACATTGTTGGCAGCTTGGCTGTGCACAGAACCACAAGGTAATCCTATTCTGCAGTGAGCTTCCTCATGGAGCCAAACCACCAGCAAAGTTTGTAGCACAGGACAGCAGAGAGCAGTATTTTCCTGGAAAGGTGAGACAGAACCCTGACCACATGCACTAAAGAGCAACATTACAGAGAGATGAGCTCTCCTTGATATGGCATTTTCCTTCTCATGATACTGTTTAGATTGTGAGCTTTGTAATTAATGTGAGTTATCATTTAGACAATCTAGGGCACCATCTAGTTAATATTATAATTCCCTGAAAAACTCCAATGTTAACATTTCTGGCATCAATAACTAGAAACTGGAAGTACTTGCACCTCTTTTTTTGCACACAGATGAGTGCTGTGAGAACACCATCAGGCTTGTCATTAAGAATGACTATGGGAAGTCAAGGATTCTTACTGCTTTTCTCCAGTACCCTCTTCATGCTGCAACAACTCAGAATATCTGATAAGAGAAGATGAGATCACTGCCCTGACCACCATGCACACTGGAAATATGTTCCTAAAGACTCCTGATTTCTTCTTCCCAGGCTATGAAGAGTTCACAAAAGTGGTATCACTATCTGGTTCCAATGAAAGGGATCTAGCAGAGAAAAAGGGTGGAAGCTTTTACAGTTTTTCCTTCTCTTCTGATGACTTGAAGCCCAAATAAGTACATAATGGTACAAACTAAAACACCTATAAGAAAACTAAATGCAATTAATGCTGTGTATTAAGAAATAAACTAAATACAACACAACAAAAAGGAAGCAAGAAATCAGATGTTCAAATGTTTTGAACTGAGCTCCAACTAGTTCAATGCTGTAACTACAAGCATTAAAAGAACAAGACTTGCTAGCTGGCAATAATATTTTCACGGGCTTAAGGGATGAGACAATGGAATAGAAGTTAAGCACTCATAGATGCGATTGGGTGTTTGTGTAAGGAGAAAAGAGAAAGAAAAAGGATGCTAATAAGAAAAGAATAATGATTCAAAACAAGAGAAGGGAAAGAAGAGAAAAAAAATTGCACAGGTCCTAATCAGTTACATAGAGAAGCTGGTCAACCATATAACTACAAATAATAATAATTAAAGTTAATTATAGAATATAAAAGATATATTCTTTTGTTACCCTTTGTTTACACTTACTAGTGATGTGAATTCCCTGTGAATTAAAAGAAGCATGTAGTTGTAAACTTAGATGCTAACCCATGGATTTCAAATGAAATATAAAAGAAGAAAAATAATCCATATACATGCAATCCACAGTCAGAAACTATGTCTCTCTTGGCACACTGTTTAATGTAACCTTATTTAAAATTGAAATAATTTTAAATATAGTTATTGCTATAAGCAAAGACAGACATCTACAAACACAGGATAAAATAATCTTCTAAATGCTACATACTGTGGAGGGTTTTGTAAATAATAAGTATAGGCATATAGTATGATAATTCACTTCTTCCCAAGGCCATTTCCCTTCTTTGGAAAACATTTCCATAGTCAGATACTGAGCTACATCAAGTAGAATTCATATTTATAACATATCTGCAGAAAAACGTTTCATATTCTCCAGAAGAAAATACGTGGATGTTATCCTTATAAAGGTGCCATTTAAAATCTTACTATACTGAACTCAAACTAAGCTTTGAATGAGTAAGATACAAAAGCCAACACAGTTACTGTACAAATCATCATCAATATTTCAGCATTGTAAAGACAGCAATATAAAATTATTTTTTACTACAACATTTGGTACTATCCTATCAAACATAAATTATGCATAAAATATTTTGAAGTTGAATGAGTGAAGCTGCTTTGTCAATAATTCAGGCAATACAAGAACAGTAATTCCCCATGTATCAGTGCTTCCAACAGCACTTGGTTCTATTTTTATTGGTTCTACTGTTATTTCTTTTTTCCTTTAGTTAAGGTGAAAACATAAAATGAGGGTAAATTATAGTTGTGTAATTCATAAATAAAATGGTGAGGTTTTTTTTCCTGATCATTATTTTTATGTGAAGGGATAAAGTTTCTTGAGATAAAGCCATCTTTTCAGGACAAAAGAAATTAAAAGACAAAGACCTTACAAATTTAAGTCCAAACCATTAGCATAATTACTTCCCAATTGTTACTGAGAGAAAAAAATTTGTTTGACTTCCAAAACTAAGGACTGGACTATCTTTCGTAAGAGTCGAGGCTGAGACTGGTGGGACTGTTTAGGCTAGAGAAGGCTTGGGGAGGTCATATCAATAAGTATCTGATGGGAGGGTGTAAAGAAGACAAAGCCAGACTCTGCTCAGTGGAACAGTCACAGGACAAGAGGCAATAGGCACAAACTTCAACACATGAAATGCCATCCGAAAATAAGAAAACACGTTTTTACTGTAAGGGTAGTTGAACACTAAAGTGGGAAGCCCCAAGAGGTTGTGGAGTCTCCATCCCTGGAGATACTCAAAATCTCACTGGGCACAGCTCTGGGCAACCTGTTCTAGCTGACTGCTGCAGATGATCTCTAAAGCCGCCTTGCAACATTGACTGTTCTGTGATTCTATAAATGAATTTTACATGAAGATGTATTTTATACTTTTTTTATTACTAAGACATCCACCTCTTGATGTCGTGTATAAAAGTACACATAATAGAAAAAGCATCTGTAATCTTTGTTCTTCAAATCCGGAGAATTCAAATTCTCATCTTAACTATATTGAACTTCATCTAAAAAATAAAGCTGGACAATAGTAAGCAGATTACATCAAGATTAACTCTCATATTATAAAGATGGTGTAAATATGCCCAGTTGTTGGAAACCATGGAGGTTTTTCCTCTTCTAACACATGTAAGGCAGATGCACATGTCCCATCCTACATTTACTTTCTATGAAACTTGGAGCTAGGATACACGATGCATTAGTAACATCGAGGCTGTTTTGGCTGTTCTAGAGAGGAATACTGCCATAAAGTTCTCCCATTAATCACTGGGACAAGAATTATGAGACTGGTCAAAAACTGGTCAAATGACTTGTACCAAAAGTGAGACCACAATACATGACACTATCTAAGCAAACCTGCAAACATGTTTATTTCATCTCTCCTGAAAAAGCATGAGCATCAAAAGACCTTGGCAGTTGTACAAATTGTTGCCAGAAAAGACAGAATGGTCATGGTCAGAAAGCAGATTTTGGAAATAACATGCATAGAATGTAACTGTGAAGACTCATAGAATATATGAAATGGACCTTTGGAATCATCTGATTAAACCACTTTCTCTGAGATGGGAAACCTTCAAAGTTGGAGCTAATTTTGGGGTTAGGTCAACTTCCTTGGGAAACTGTGCAGTCAAGTTTTAAATATCTTCAGTAATGGAGATTTCACTGACTCTTCTGCAAATCTTTTCCAGTGCTTGATTTTTATCACTAATAAATAATAACAATTTTCTTTGTTGCAGTTTGTATTTGTCCCCTTCTTCCTTTGCTGTACACACCTGAGAAAGCCTTGCTCTTCTCAGCACCAAATTAAGTTGTTGAGGACACCGTAATAAGATCATGTTTAGCCATCTTTTCTTCAGACTGAAGAAACAGTTCTTTCAACTTCTTGTATGTCAGTGCTCCAGCCTCCTAATGATCTTGGTGCCTTTCTGCTGGATTTGCTTCAGTTTGCCCATGTCTTCTATTGCAGAGTCCAAAACCATACAAGTCTCTGAATAGCGGTGAATACATACTTCCCTTGATTTGCTAGCCATAGCCATGTTGGCCTTCTCTGCTGTGATGGCACACTGTTGACTCATGTTGTCATCACAGATGGCAGTCAGGTTAGCCAAGTACAATCTAGTCTTGGTAAATCCATGCTAATTCCTTCATTCACCCACTTATCCTTCACATTCTTGGACATGGTCTCCTGAAGAAAATGCAGACACACTGATGGGGCTGAAGATGGTAAAAAACCTGAAGATTATTCAAGAAAGGAATAATCATTTTACATTCTTCATTCTACAGATGGTTTAATAGAAGTTCATGATTACGATGATTTGCTTTCAAATCTTACTTCCTTATTGATAGACTGAAGCCTAGTTATTATCCTTTTATTTTTATGCAAAGCCTTTTTATTTTCCCAGATTTCTTCTAAAAAGAAGGGCATACCAAACTGTAAGCAAATATTATCTGGCTGAAGGCTGAAAGGCTTCTATGTTCTGTTCTTTGTATTCCAGACCTGAAATTATTTTTCATTTATTTTAAAGTGGAGTTTTGCTATTTTTAAAGGCCTAGAATTATGAAAAGGACAGCCTCTATGAGATAGGTAACACATAGATTTTAGATATCTGTCTTCCCAGGTTGAATCCTGAGTTAAATTCCTATGTCATCCACACGTAACATTGCATTGCCAGAGTTAGGCACCTCAGCTCACGCTGTAGCAGAGAATAATCTAAAATAAGAATACTTGGTGTGCAGTTCCTTAACACTAATCAAGAAGAAACATTGAAGACCTGCATGTTTCTGAAAATCCATCATGTTTCAAGGATGAGGCATCTCAAGACTAAAGAAAAATGTCCTCCATTTAAGACCTATCGTTCAGAGGGCTTTTCATGAATCTAAGCAGCCATCTCCTCTTCCCAAAGAATTGAGAAAAGCTGATTTCTTTTTTCTTGAAGATGCTCAGTGATGGTGGCAAATCATTAAAAAAGGAGATTAGAGACACACCTGGGAAAGAAATATCCTAGAGTTCAGTCCCTTAACTAGTGAATGGCTCTATATTTTATCTTTGGATAATTCTAGATAAAATACAGAAACAATCATAAGAATAATAAATTTGTTTACACTGGTTTTGCAATAGAACATTTCAACCATAATCAGTAACTATGACTAGTCTTTATGAGGAGGCCTACATCGAATCTCTGAATGTAGGCGAATTTCCTGCAGAAGATGCTGCAAATGGCTTATGCTTTTAATGACAACTAGTTTGATTAAAATCAGTAAAACAAAAATAACAAATACATAATTTGTAGAAAAATATCTGTTAAAAAAATTATCTGTGGAGTCACACCAAAAGAAAATGATAACATCTCAATTTTGCCTGTAGTAGTTGTTGGAAGTTATTCCTGAAATTGCACTGTACTGTCATGATTGACTTGTTTCCTGGATTTAAGACTGATAGATCACTACATATCAGAAAGGATTAAAAAAATATGATCCGAAATCCTTCCAGACCCAAGTAACAACTAATTCCAGGTTCTACTACTGCTAACCCTCCTCGCAGAAAGCAGGAAAGGATGCACATCTCTCAGAGCCAGCTCAGAAGGGAAGAGAGGAGAACAGTCAAATGCTCCAGAATGCTTCAGCATGAAGGTGCTTGCTTACCAAGTGAGTAGAAAAATCGAATGGAGGTAAACTTCATTTAGTTGTATAGATTTTATTTGGAAAAAGAGCAGTAGGCATCTCTCAGAAGGAAAGAAGATTAAGAGAAGTATAAGATTATGCTATGAGAGCATATGAAAGAAAGCTGGGAAAAGGTGTGGGAGCTGTATTAACTTAAAATTCTAAGGACTGAGACAATTGTCTTATGGGATTAAAGGGTTAAAGCAACAGATATTCTCATTGCTGTCAGCCTGGTCTGTCGGAGTTCAAATTTACCAATTATCCTGAAGCCAGCTGTCCCTACTATTCCATTCTAAATTTAATAGTCCTGGGAAAATGTTATCTTTCTAAATTAAAACGATTTGCAAACGACAGGCTAAACCACTGCCAAGTAAGATATCCACTTAGCCACACACGTGCACACTCTCACTATCACTAAACACTCTCTCTCTGCTTTTACTATCTCACACTGTACACTGGTTCCTGAAAAGCATCTATAGTCTATACATTTCAGTATTTTTATCCTCCCACGTTTATTCCCTCCCTCCTACTTTATTTCTCCTCACGATAAATCAATTTTAATAGAAGCTTCCATTTTCCAGACGCTTATGCATATACTTAGTTCTATGACTTTGGATGCCTACAGAAATAAGAAATTTGTTCAGGTTTAACTGAATTCTTGCTTTCTCAGTTTATTTTGAATTCTGCAATTGCCAATCAACTAATATATTGCTAATGCTGTGCTCATAAATTAATGGATAGTCCTACCTTTTTCTCCTTAAAACTGACTTCAATTGAAGTTCAGTGGAAAACACTGCCATTAAAAATGTGATTACAGGGCAAAGGAACCAGATAAATAGAGAATAATTTGATAATAAAACTTGGTATGATATATTAATAATGCAAACTAGAAAAAAAACATTAATAATTATTATCCTTATAGGAACTACTTGAATTATATTAAGATGTATCCCTAAATAAAAATATTTGAAGAGTTGATCTATTTATAAACAAGACATCAATAATCATTTGTCTTCTGGACTTTGTTCAACTTTAAGCCTGACAAAGAATGAGAGCTTTGCTTTACTTTGACCATAACTGCCACAAAATCACTTTAGAAGGTAAACTACGTGCATAGATGATTTTGGAGGGATGAGTAATGCTAGATCTGTTTCAATTAAGTCTTAACGTATTTAATTAATCTGATATCAGTCAAACGTATGATGTTTCGCTGACATTACTTGTCATTTCTAATTCACTGAAGATTACACTTTCCTTGAATTTTCAATGCCGCACTTCACTAAACATATTCATAAACACCTGAATAGGAAATAATCTAATACACCTGAAATGGAATAATGTAATACAAAACTAATACATGATACAGCCATTCCAACTGTTTAAATACAATACTCAGATATTTAGCACAATACTCTCAAGATGTGCTGAAGATGCTGCTGGCTTCAATAGCCTTGGTAATGTACTGAAAGGGAAACTTAAATCTTCTGAGTTTCATAGAAGCATTTCAGATGTCAGATTCAGCCTCAAACACCACCAGCTGACAGTGGTGGTAACTTCATTGCAAATTGCCTCTTCAGTGTCGAAAGAAGGGGAGGATAGTTGTCACAGATCCAGTATAAAACATAAGGATCCAAACGTGGGCACCTAGATATCAAGCCTAAGTTATAAATAAACAAGTCAGGTGCTTCCTATAATCACTAACTTTCACTATAATGGAAATCAGACTATCATTAGGTTTGATACAGTTTCTGAAAACAAAATGGCAAACCTGTAGATGCAGGGCATAATTTTATGGAAGTGAAAGTAGTACAGATTAGATCAGCAGTCCACTATGATGAGAAAATTTTCATGCATTTGAAGATCTGCTGTAACCTCAAATTATTCAAGAATTTATTTAAAAGATGTCACGGTTTATTGCTAGTGATAATATGCTAGTCTTCATACACCATTTAAGTTAAAAAATGTCCATTATTTGAGATTTCAAGAATAAATCCTGGGGTATAATGCCAGATCAGGTACATAAGTAACCGATTTTGCCCCAACTACCTGCAGGAACTGCCAAATATTAATTCCTCTGAGTGTTTCAACACATAATGAACTAGGCACCAGAATGTCTCCCAGGCACCAACTATATAAGTGACATCAAAGAAGAAGAAAACAAAAAAGAAAACAAATACTCATATGCAACAACTCCTACAGGGGAGTTTGAGGGGAAGACTGAAAGTAGACAATGTAAAGTTGAAAGGAACTTAATACCCAGACGTAGACATCTGAGGAACTTTAGACAGACTCTAAAAAGACAAGAACCCCTTGCCCATACTGAAAGATGAAAAAAAAAACCACAGTTCTGGCACACCCTTCTCTTGTAGCCTTGAGGAAAAATCGAGATAAAATGTTGGGGGTTCTTCTATTATTTCTGTTTGCCTGCATTTTTGTATTGTAAACTCTTTGGGACTAGGAGTATTCTTATTATATGTTACTAGAGAATTTAGGTACCCTGAACTTTCTTAAGATGTCTCAATTCTTCTGATAGTATAAACAGAACTATCTGTATAGAGTGGTTATCTAAAGTATCTGATAACTTATGCATACTCATTATTCTTTATATAATCTGTCCTTATAATTTTATTTGTATTCTTATAAATATTCTTGAATTATCCAATTGTTTTATTGAGCTCAAACCATTCCTGCAGATTATCAAGGTTTTGCTACAGTCTAATCCTGTCCTATAAAGTATTTTGCAATCATTTCCAGTTTTTCAGCATCTATCAATTTGACTAATGTAGTTTTGGTTTCTTCCTCCAAAATGAAAAGACTCAGCAGAATTAAACTTTGGCATGTCCCCAAGTGACAACTTATTTCAAGACACTGAGCAAAGGACACAAACAGGTTGGAGGAACATGACAGCTTTCATACCAGACTTTTTTTGAGACTGGCCTGGGAGTCAGCCACATTTAAATGCATCTTATTCTTTGTTTTACTGTTAGAGTTACTAATCTTAAAATTTGGTAGAATAAACTATCATTTATAGTCTCTATTTTTAAAGTCTCTTATCTTGTAAAACTTTAATCCATTACATCCTTCATATTCAAGATAATGCAATAGGAGTTTTTCCATAATTAATGTTTTAAGATTCAGAGTCAGATTTTGTTTACTTAAATCCAATTATATATTTGAAGTAAGAATGTTGCATATTTTGTATTCTTTTCATTATATAATTTTATAATTCTATTTTTAAATGGAACTGAATTTTTCATAAATTATGATTCATAAATCATTAATGCTTTCTGTCCAGGTTCTAGATAATTAATGATTTTTTTCTTCATATTAAAAGTAAAATGATAGTAAAATATTATATGAGACTTCCAGAAAGCAATACTTATAATCATATTTTCCCTTTTTGAATACTGTAAACCATACTGTGTGATTATTTCAGTTCTTCATCAGTTTCTTTAAAAAAGAATTCTCAGATGTGGAGTACATTTTCAAGCTCATGTCCTTAATAAAATAAAACATCCAGCCAATAGAACAAAAAGTACTTAAGTATCATGAATCCTGAAATTTGCATTTTGTGGGTTTTTTGAGAAATTTTACAAGGTCTTCTCCCATTACTTATCAGTCAAATACTTTGAGAATGTATCTTTCATAGTCAAGCCTGATTTATAAAGGTGTTCAATGTACTGGCATTCTGGACCTAGTTCTCCGCTTGGAACATGTTACCAGTATAGCAGTACTACTCCATGCATATATGGATGTGAGCAAAATAGTGCTTTTACTGGCACAAAGGACTTCTACCATTCACTCTCCAGAATAACTACTTAAAGCAATAAAATTAACTTCATTTACTGAGGGATTTAATTCTTCCTTTGAGATATGTATATACACAAATATATAAATAAATTTCCTTTCTTACCCTTTAACCCAGCAGTTTTTTAAGCCACAAATTTTCATTCACTTTCATCCATGATTTTTTGAAATGTCTTTTACATCTTAATATTATTTTAGGGTTTTTCAAATATTTTCATACTACTTGATTACAGTATTCCCTTCATTCTACTACAATAATCAGACTGTCTTTTATAAACATTAAGTTCCTTGAGTGTACTATTCATGCACTAATGCATTCTGCTCATCCTACCATGCAGAATTAAATAAATCATGGTCTCCTGTACAAACCATGCTAAAAAGTTACTGCCCATCAGTAAAAAACAAATCCAGTAATGTTCTTTCTCTAGAAAGTACCCTAGCAACACGGTCTATTCTTAAGCCTCACCTTCACTCCCTCCTGTAAAATCACACTTAACTTTGCTTGTGACTACAACTGCTTGATTTGAATTGGTATTTCATACATCAGAGATCTACCTCAGACTAAAGAGTTCTAAGAAAGGAGATCTAGAGTAATAGGAGAAGATAGGGGATTAGGAGAAAATAGCTGATTAAATATACTGGAAGCATCAGCCTGCAGGGTACGACCAAGAGCTGTGAAAGGACACAGAGACGCACAAGATATATGAAATAAAGGCTGAAGCTAAGAAGACAGCTGAACTGATTAAAAGAGTTGAACTTCCATTAAGTGAGAAGACACATTTGTTAGATGCTCTGCTAGAACACATTTTCCTAAACTGAATCCCATGAAAACTAAGCAAATGTCAGCAATAGTTTTGACAAAATACTAAGGCATATGACCACTGGCTACTCCAACCAAGCATTCAGTTGAAGCACATACAGTTCTGTGCAGCACATCGTAAAGTGCCATCTCTGTTATTAACCCACAACAGGTTCATTTAGTAAGTGGCTTGCAAGCTTGATCAGGCCTGAAAGATCACTTCTTTAGCCCTAAATACTCCAGTTCTTAGCCCCGTGAGCTGTTACCATGCAGCTGGTCAGCTGTGATGTAAAAATTGCACATGTTTAATGCTCGTGAGCATTGATATCACAAACATAGTGGAATTTCTATTTTATCAGGGTTTTTTTACAAAAGAAAGGGGAAATTAACATAGATACAATTATGTCAAAGTATTATAAAAGTCACATGAAAAGTCAAGAAATATCACAAATAAGACTTTATGATCTAAATTCAATTCCTGCTTATGTGTGCATAATCTTTAATTCAGTGATCTATTAAACACAATTTTTTTTCCTCAGTAAACCTGCCTCAGCCTGTCTATGTAACCTACTCTAAAGGTAGGTCATGATTCTGTACCAAAAGAACCTGTTGAATGTAGAGTTAAACAGCGAGGGACATATATTCTGAATGAACTAGAGGACTGCAAAGGGAAGAGGAAATTCATATGCAGGGTAGTGCAATGCTGCCCTAGAGACATAGACTTTTTCTACCACAGAGAGTGTTTTGATAGTAGGAAAGTCTCTTAAATCCAACTCTGCAAGAATGACCTTAAGCATGAAACTTTCAGGATGCCCAACTTTATATCCTGACTTGACTGTAAAAGCACTGTTGGCAGTTGCCCTGGTAGTCAGAGGAAATTGTGCTTTGCACTTTTAAATGGTATGTGATGACAAATATTCTGCAAAATCAGAAACCAGGTTTTAGGTATTCTGAACTATGCATCTAAAATTACCCAGTAATGTCGACCTTAATGTCTCAGGGCTTCACAGATCCATTTGTAAAATGGAATAATAATAGCCTGTCATGAAACAAGGTTGTTTTGAAAATAAATGCATTACGTTCGCAAAACTCTACTGAGAAGCATGTGAGGAAATTAATTCTCTTTGTAGAAACATCTCCATAATGTGCACTAAAGGCATAAGACCACACTAACAACGAGGAAATAAAATACTAAATAGGAACTAAGGGGGAGCCATCCATCTTGTATGATAAAGGGGAGTGAATTTTATCTGAGGAATACCGTGCAATAATGTACAACGTTCAGTGGTACATACAACATGCCCTCAACATACAGTCCACATGCCACAGTTCACGGGCAAACTATCTGCAGACAAACGTGTACAGAGACACAGGAACTGTCTGCGTAGAGCCAGTTTGGATCTAATAGCACTTCTTAGCAGCTATTAGATGCTAATAATGCTTCCAAAGCAGCAAAGTTCTCAAAGAATTGTAGTCACATTTGTACGCTGCTGAATCTGAGGTAAGAATTCCTCCTAGACCCAAGCTTGCTCTGCATATATTTAGGCTGGGTGTCATTCCTCTATGTATATGAATCTAAGTAGAGTCATATATAGATTCTTAGCTGGCTCTGTTGACCCCGACACAGATAACGTCTTCCACAGATAATATAGGTGAGTGTTACTTCTCCATGCTTCCCAGTGTTTCTGTGTTCAAGACCCTAAATATGCCCTCTCCACTGCTATGGCTCTGTGCCTAGACTTAAGATCTTTCAGAAGGAGTGACGCTTAGGAAGTGGGGTGCAGAAGTACATGATCTTGATCTTTGCAAGGCAGCTTTTTTACCCATTACATGAATTACTTCTTTCTCAAGACAATCACAAAATGATTGTAAAGAACTTCTCTTCATATCTCTTCTAAATAGAATATGGACATCTGCACTTATGTTTTAACTAACAATATCATCTCCCCAGGTTTGTTATAAACCACTAAACTAGCTAGTCACTGTACTTTTTCACAGTTTTTTTACTTTTCTATGCAAATCATTACTTTAATTATTGTATTCTCATGCTTATTCCAAAGCAGCTCCATTATAAATCTGAAGCACTTGAGTGTTAAATTCTTTTGTTTACAATATATTAAAAAGAAAGGCATTTCTGAACATGTGACACCCATCCAACACAATCTACTAATATCACCAAAGTCAATCAAATGCTAGTGAATCTAAAACTTTTCTCTCTTACTGCCAGTAATCCCCAGTCACACTTTTTTTCTTTTCACTTTTAGCTGTCATCTAAATTATCTCTGAAAGCATATCAGACATACTCATCTTAAGCTCTTTTCTTCAATGTCTGAAGTACTTCATGTTCCTATCAGGTATTTCTCCACAGGTTTTTATTCCTTCATAAACTTAAGTATAATCAGTCAAATACTCCAGCAATTCTTTAGGATATTTGATATCCTTATTATGGTAAATCTCAGTTCATAGAAGATTATACAACACAAGCAAATTTCCATATTCTAAGTAAAATAAGTCTCTCTATTTCACTCCTTCCCATTTTAAAGTTGGATGGGATGATGGGTGACTTGTCCTGTTTTAATCTAATGATATTTGTCATTGGCTCATCCTCAGAAAGGAACACCAATTATTTTTTTTAAACAAAGACATTAACTTCTCTCCTTTCAGACTAACTCCCTTTGTCAGTATATCCTTCCATCTAACTATTTCCAGCTCAATAGGCAACAACTCCCAATCTGTGTTCTTGTATTTTTTATTTCAGGTGATTCTACTAACGAAACTGGTAGAGAGTTTGAAAAAGAGTAAGGCAGAGAGAGATGTGGATGGAGAGAGAGGGGAGAGGAGAGAGGTAGAGAGAGAGATGCATGAAAAGATAGATTATTGGAGAGAGACAGACAGAGAGAGGGAACAAGGAAGGGAGAGAGAGGTGCACAGAGGAAGAGAGATACAGGGGAAAGGGAGAGAAAGAAAAAGAGATACTTAAGAGAGACTTCTGTGCTTTAAATTGACATATTTCAGTAATGCAATATTTCAATTAATATATTTTTCCCCAAACAGTTCAGACAGAAGTCATATATGAAGATAAATTAATTCAGCAGATAAAAATTATTGTACAAATATAAAACTTCACCATGGACAAGAATGGACTGATGATACCCATCTGAAAAGGGAACAGTTTTAAATCTTGTTCAGTGCTTAAACAAATCAAACCTACAATTGATACATGCACAATTGTTTAGTTCTTGCTAAGCCTATAAAAATATAGTCACAATACTTGGAAAAGTTCAGAGTTCTGGACTTTCAAGCCCATGCCACAGAGAAAAGAAAACTGCAAGTCCACTTCAAGCACTGCTAATATTTCTGATGCTACCATCAAAGCTCTAATGCATTTCTTACTCATCCAAAAAAGTCATCACACAAAAATAATGGAGTTGAGAAGTGTAGTCTAGAAAGAATTCCATACAGTACAAACAGAACAATCCCTTACTTTGCAACTTACTGCCTTTACAATCCAGTAAAGTGTTTGACTTCTACTTTTTAAGTTTTTGGTAATTCCACTTTTCTATGTGAAACTTAAACTAAGATAATTTTTGTTTGCTTGCTTCCACTTGTTTAAAAAAGAAAGAACAGAATGTGAATGTGATGGGAAGATCCCCCTTTACCATTTTTCTGTTCTCTGAGCAAATGTCCTGACCAATAATGCTTGTAAGTTTTGTTTCTAAGTCTTTTTGAAAGTATTTCAATATGTTTATATAACTATATATAATCTTTGGACCAGGGAAAAACTGTATGTTGGGTAAATCAGTGGATAGAGAATGCTTGGGATAATGACCAGAGACTTGAACCTGAGTATCTACATCAGAGGTTAGTTATATGATTATCAGTTTAACTACTGTTTTGAATTTTCTTACACTCCATGTCATTTCTATGCTAAGAAACACATATCACAAGTATCATATAAACTGGTACAGTTCAAGGGAAAAAGCTGGTGTTTCTTCATTAAAGCTGGATTTAGGGGAAAAAAAAAAAAAAAAAAAAGAAATCTTTATCCACTTTAATTTTACTACCTGTTTCAGTAGGATTAGCTGCCCTTCATGGCTACGTCACACATTCATGCACACCTACAGATATACAGACAGACATCTCTACCTTCTTGAAAAAAGACAGTGGTGGAGGGAAAAGGACACGTACCTTCAAAGTCATCATATCATTTGAGTAGTGAGTGCACAGATGGGGGCAGTAACACTCAGTTACACGGCATCAGTAATATGTTCAGTGTCTAGTTAGAGAATACATTGCTGTTAGCCAAAATACATTTTGTTCACTTGGAATGTGAATTAAACTTTAGGTGTGCAAGTCTCAGCTGTTACGCTAAAGATAAAAGATCCCAGCTTAAGCCTGAAGAGATGCATAACAAACTTCTCTTTGGGTACAGTAATTGCTACTCAGAGCATATATTCTTACTGACCAAAAAATTTGTTCAAAAATCAAACAATCACTTCAATATGATGAAAGAAAAAATCGGATACTGTATAACATACTTTAGCACAGCAACATACCAAATTAAGAGACAGATTATGTTTCAAGTGAGAAGTTAGTCAGAACATTATTTCCATTTCTCACAAATTTTAAGGTGGGTTACAAATCACTAATCTTAGTCCAATGTGTTTGTTTACTGTTTTTTCAGCATTTTCAAATCTAGTTAAATCTCTTTGCATGATTCCCATCAAAAGTAAACTGAAAAAAAAATTAGAAATAAAACAATTCTTCATAAATTAACCAATTGTTTTAAATACCAACTTTAAATGAAAAACAAAGATTTTATTAATTTATATTATTGTCAAGTTCTGCATGCTTAGATTTACAGCCCTAATAGAGTTGTAAAGGGAAAGAGATTTGTCATCAAAACCATAGTGCATCTGCCTGTGATGATCTGAATGTTAGGCATGTGACTGAAGTTGCATATATTTAGAAGAATGCACTGAGTGGTGCTAACACAGACAGGACAGCCCCCTTCGCTGCTCTGATAAATCTGTGCTCATTGAAATAGTTCCTGACAACCCCCTGTGTGAGCATCAATCCAACTGCCTTGAAAGTATCTGTTTTTCAGCCACAGTGACAATAAAGCAATTCTTTCCAGAGTTTCATAAGCTTTATAGGAGACTCAAATGATGCCCAATAAGTGTGGTAGTGCAATAATCTGAAATTAATCTGGTATATAGGTTGCTTTCTATGGAGCTGAGAAAGGAAATCCCCAAAGACCCCAAAATAACTGAATATACTTTTCAGGAATATAATGAATTGTCAGTTTTACCAAAAGGTTCATTCTTTCCAGGAAGATCTCAGCTGTATTCTGGATTTTTTTAAGAATCTTAGAAGACTGTAACAATGCATGCTGCATGACTGTTGCTGAAAGTACTGACAATGCTACAACATCTCACAAGTCAAGTGAAACTTGGACAGAGATGTGTCTTATGAGCTGACCTTCTGGAATAATTGTTCTTAATTCTTCTTTAGAGTTTATTTGGAATTTACCCAGAAATAGTGACATCTTGTGTCATTTTAGAAAGTCATATTTTCAGAGGAGATTTGAGTAATGAGCTACTATGAATTGAAGACTAGCCAAAGTAGTATACTTCCTTCCAAAGAGGTCTAGACACTCTGGCTCCATCCTTTAAACAGTAATCCTGAGACCTGCTGTCTCATTCTCTCCTGAGTTTTTTTTTTACCCCAAGAACACATTTAAACAGGAATACCCCTACCTTCCTTCTGGCTTTTTTTAGAGCTGGTGGTGGTTTTGGTTTTGGCATTTTCACAAGTAGCTAGGTAGATCCATTCACATATGCTACAGGTCTGCTGGGCAAAGACCAGACAACATCCAACCATTCCTGTGTATTTTTTTGTCACACTCTAAATAAATTTATTTGCCACTTCTTAGTTTTCATCAGTCTTTGAGGAAGGTTCTGAAAGTGGGTCTCTTCCTCTCTCTCCAGGAAGTTGTCATTCCCCGCTTCCCAAATCAATCCCGTATCTCTGGTCTTACCACTTTTTCCCAGCACTGTGTCTGTTCTTTCAAGTTTCCCAATGAATTTTGACCTTATTACGTTGTACTTTCCCATGCTATTGTCAAATTTAGTGCCTTCTGCACTCTTCAAAAGCATTAACTTAGATCTTAATTTTTTTCATACTAGACTCCCTGGCCTTGGGGTGAGTATCGGCGGCAAGGTCATCTTTTACAAGGTTGGCATAAGGAACTTCAGGATTCTTCATTTCCTAACTTTTTCTCTCTTTTTCAATCTGGGTGTCACAGTGGGAGAAAGGAAGGGGAGGAAAACAGTTATCCTGGGAAAAGGAGGGATGATGAGGAGAAAAAATTCTATGAGAACAGTACTTGGCTACTGCGGAAAGGGAAAGAAAGCTCTGTCTCTTACAACTATCATAATTAGCTGGTTTATTCCCTGGAGGTTGTCTACTGAAGTAGGCCACCTAACAGAGAGGAGGCTCCCTTGGCTGTTTAAAAGGCAGACATTTCTTAGCAAGATCACTTGCTTTTCTGAAAACTTATTTCCTGAGCCTGTGTCCTGTTACAACCAGGTGTACTTTAAAGCAAGATGAGGAGAAGCAAATGTTGCAACAGTTCATTTAATGGCAAAAACTATTGTTATGTTTAACCCCAGCCAGCAACTAGGACCACACAGCTATTCACTCACTCCTGCCTTACCCCCGACCTCCAGTAGGGTAGGGAGAAGCCAGAAAAAAAGGAGGGAACAAACTCATGTGTTGATTTAACAGAACAGTATCAGAATAGGAAAATACTACTACTAATAATAATAATGGTAAAATATACAAAGTAAATTGATGCAATACAATTGCTCTCACCACCTGATGATCTTGCCCAACCCATCCTGAGCAGCGATTGTGGATTCCTGCCCCCACAGGAAGAAAATTAACTCTATCCCAGCTGAAACCAGGACAACTATTTATGCATTGGAAACACATCACAAGATTTCTGTTGCTGTTACTCCTTTTCTGACATTTATACCTGTATAACTCTTACAACACAGTTTTGAAGCACTTAAACAATTCCTGTAGCAAAGATATTTTGTCATAACTGCTGGTAACAGTCTAAGTCTTGGAGTTCTGGTATATCGTCAAGTTTGATCAAAAGACTGAAGAGACCATGTGGTTAAAGTCATCTCCAAGCATGTTTTGAAAACTGACAACAAAAAAAGCGTATTTTTCATCATACACTCCTCAGAAACAGAAAAACTGTTTGAATATCTATAATTGTTAAAACAGTCACATCACAAACTGGCTCAATTTTATTTTGTCATAAGATGTAGTATTTTGTGTGAAACAGTATTAAAAATTTCAACATAAAACTTATTCCTAAACACTAACTGAAGAAATCACTGGCCTACTTGCAGCCACACTGCTGTTTCATTTCCATCTTCACAAACTATTTACAATTAAAATTTGATTTTCCTTTCCTCACCTTTGCTGTTTCAGGCAATACAATGGAAATCCTGTCCAAATGCATATCATTACTTTGCCAGAAAGTAAAAAAGGAAAAAAATATGAAAAAAAAAAGAAATATACTCCAGCACCCCTAATCCCACATCATTTTTAAAAGGATTTGGGATACACATTGGGAGTTGTAGTTTTGGTAAATTAATAGAGGCATCTCCAAATTCAGTATTTTCTGTTCACCACCACACAAGTAGTCTATATCTACATTCTCAAAAGAAACACATTTTTCTATTGAAAATATATATATATTTCTGTGAAAATATATGTGGAAATATATATACAGAAAACTGCATTAAAAATTATTGAGGTAGTAAAGGCAAGGATTAAAGTGCTGGTGCTAAGTCATCCCACTTATGCATATCTATTAGTCTTAATAATTACATGATTCCGTATTATTTTTCCCTGATCTTGGAGCAGTTGAATACCTATACCCTATAATGAGGATGACTGAACAAGAACTCTTTTCTATTTGAAAATCAAAGCTATTGAAAGGTGTGTTGGTATTTACTAAATCAAGTATTTACCAAAACAAGTTAAGAACAGGAACAGCAGTTTAATGCTGCACCACAGAACTATCCATGTCTGTACTCCAGAAACAAACCTCTGAACATCTGAACAGATCTTTATACATTTGAACATATAAAATGCTACTTAATTTATAGAGAATGTTCTTCACATAATACTTCATTAAGATGTGAAACTCTTGCTGTGAAATGCTATGAATGCTAAAAATTTGCATTGCTTCAAAGATGAATTGAATAAATGCATGGAATAAAAATCCACTGGAGCTATTAAATACAAAGACAATACATCTGACTTGGAAAGCTGCTGTAAATTGTTGAAAGCCGTGAGAGTACACTGGAGGAAGTATTACTCACTACATGCTTGCTTTGCTATTATACTCTTCTGAGACCAGCCTCTTAACTCCCAGTCACTACTGGCGAAGAGTACTTGGCTAGATGGACCTTCATTCTGACCAAGAGCCATTCCTGTTTTTACACGAGCTTTATTAATACTGTGAAAAATGAGCTCTGTGTATTTAACATTTAGAAACACCAAGTTAGTGGATATATCTCACCATAATCTAACTGTGCTTCAGTTAGCATTTGTGAACTGCAGATATTAACACTCTGAGGCAGCCACAGAAGTACTGTGACAGTGAACTCATTAATGTTGTGAAGCGGTCAGATACTATAGTGACAAACACCACTGAAAAGCCCAAGAGAAAAATTAATCATTCTTTTTCTAGAGAAGAGTTTGAATTGTGTGCAGTAAATAAAGCTCAGGGCTAAACACTGAATAGTAAGGATAAAAAATATTGAATAACTGCTTGTTCAGTGAGCACTGTCTGTCCTAAACAGCAACTGAGGTAAGTACCTTGTGAAAGAAAACGCTACAAGATTGTGTCATTAAAAAATATATGACGACTACATTCAGGGGGCTAAATAAAAATTTCACCAGCAACCTTGTTTTACTATTAATAAAAAGGCAAACTAAAACTCCTGAAATTTCACCATGTGGTGTCACCTTGGCAAAATTTTACAGGATGATTTAGGATCTCTATATCCATCAAAACAATCTCTTCGATTTAAACTAATGGAATGACTGATGGCACTTATATTAACCTCTATTTTAGCACTAAACGAAAATGAGACAGTTTGCAAATGCATTTCACAATTTTTTTTTTTATAGCAAGGAAATATGGAAATGTCAGGCTTTGAATGAAAACTGTATTTCAGTGGATATACTTTCTTTATTCTGCTGAATGTAATCTCTTTTTCCCTGTTCCTTGTATCTTGTGTCCTAAACATACCTCTTTCTTCACCAGTGCTAACCTCTATGGTCAACCAGTCTCAGTTCTTATTCCCAGTCTCAATTTTTATACCTATTTCCTTTACCAACCATTTCTAGCATTCCAGCCTTTTCAGATTTTTATATACAGCCTGCTTGCCAAAACACTCCAAATACTCATATTCAAGTCTCTCTTCCTCCACCTGTCTTCTATCCACATCTCACCCAAAACACATACAGAGCCATTCTTTTAGAGGTCTCATTTTCTGCTTATGTCATCACTCCTGTCTTTATGAAATCAATTTACATAGTCTACATGAAAGTAAAAATAGAGGGGATAGATTTAACTCTACTGACAGGAAAACAACAGATTTGTAACATATACCTGTACTATACACCTTATGCTTTATTTCTACATTTAATACATTTGGTTCACCAAAATGTTACTTGTGCACATTATGTGAGAGGGTCCCTGGCAGATCATTAGACCACTTGGTTATGCAAGATGCTGCTCTGCAATAAATGTGCACAAAACAGGAAGAAGAGTGATTGCAAAATACTTACGAGCATAATCTGACAAATTAGCTATATAGATGACAAGGAGGATATGGAAGTGGATAAATAATTACTCCAGAAAATTGAAAACTAAAAATAATTGTAAATTATGTTTTTTAGGAAACTGTACCAATGACTTAGAGGGTCAGACTGTTAATATTGATGCGCTGGGGGGTATAAACTGCAAAAATAACCTAGACACACAGATTCAATGCTCATATATAGTGGCATTTAAAAATAGGAAACAACGACCCTGACAACTCAGCAAGTAAGCATGGAAGACATTAAATTCATGGATAACTCTCAGAAAAAACAGTAACAAACACACTAGAAAGTTACATCACAAAGGTTTGAAATTGAGGAAATGTGCAGAGGGGAAATATCTATTCCAAAAGATATTACCAAATCTATTTTATAAAGCTCTTTTCATTTTTACTTTTTCTAAATGGCATCTAGTTCCTGGACACTTCTCATACTGTGACAATATGAATACTTTACAACCTAAACTATTTCAGCACTCATCTGGGTTATGAAGGGTTAGGAAAAAAATCCACACACTAATCACACAATTCTTACAGGAGAAAGAAGTTACTAATGTGTAAGCTCAAAGACTAAATGCGTTATTTTGTAATGACTGATATGACAGAAATAGAAGAAAAACACACAAAAAATTGTCCAACTCCAGCATAAGAGTCTGCAGTGGTGCAAGAGGTCGTCCCAGCTGCAGGACTTCACAATGGCTTTGGCTAAATTTCATGAGGCTCCAATTAGCCCATTTCTCCAACCTGTCCAGGTCCCCCCTAAGAGCAATTCTTACGAATCGTTTCTCCCCAATTTGGTATCATCTACAAAAATGCTATACTTGATATATTGCAATCAATATTGGCCCTTGAATCCTGAGGAAACCCCCTAGTAGACACCGATAGCTGGATCTGTTGTACTGTCGTTAGTACTGTTGATCACAACACTCAGAGACAATGCAGTCCAGCCAAGTTTCCACCCATCTGATCATCCCCCTCTTCAGTCCATAGGTCACCATTTTGACTGAAAGAGACCACTCTAAAGAAAAGCTAAACAGCATTTATGGTTCTCCCCTTGTCCACAGAGGCAGTTATCTCATCGTAGAAAGCAATTAATGTTGGCCTGGCATTATTTGAGCTTGGTAAATCCATGCTGACTGTTCTCAATCACCTTCTTGTCCTTTATGTGCCTGGAAATGACTTCCATGAGGATACGCTCTGTAACTTTCCCTAGGACTTAGGTTAGATTGATGAGCTTGATGATCCCAGAACCTTTGTCTTGCCCTTTTTGGAGAAGGGTGTGAGGTTTTCCTTTTCCAGTCATCAGAAACTTCCTATGCTTGACATGACCTTCTAAAGATAACACTGGCCTTGCAATAACATTGGTCTCTTGGATTTATGCGTTCCCCTGATCTTCCTCTACTGCAAGGACTGTTTCATTGGCACAAATTTGGCTAGTAGGCTCAGGAACCTGGAAAGTCAAACTTTACCACCAAAAAAACCAAGGCAGAAAAGGTAACGAGTGCCTTGCCTTTTCCATGTGCTTTGTCCCTAGGTCTCCTGCCTCACTGAGCAGTAGGTCAACATTTTCTTTTGCTGTCAATATATTTATTTTTGCCTTTCCCATCACTCACTAGTTTCAACTCCAGCTGTTTTCTAATTTCATTCTTGCACACTTGGCACATTTGTAACAAACCTCATGTGATACAGCATCATGCATTACATATTTTTCATCTGTCTCTAACTTCAACCATCTAGCATTTGGTTCTGCCTCTGGCTGGTACTACTTCTGAATTCATCCAAATTAGCTATAAATTAGGAGAGGTAATCTACACAATATTTGTTTTAACCTAGCTATTTGAGTGGTCATTTATACATAAAATATATATATACACCTTCAATTAGAATTTTTCTTTTCCTGTTCTTCACTGAAATATTTTCACCTACAAAAATATTTAAATTAGGGATGTGGTTCAATTTGAAACAAAATCATTCAATATCTACTTTAGGGCTAGCTGAATCATTCTTTATGCTCCCTAACTGTATTGATTAGATCTCCATTGGCTATAATGGGAACTTAGACACATAGCACAGACATCAACACCTACAGAAACATAGCTACCACCGGGTGTTTTAAATTGGAACCAAATTGCAGTCGAGATGTCATTTTTAGCACTTCTTCTTTCTTTAGAAAACGTATGTGCAACAAATGAAAAAGGTGTAAAATGATTTTAATAAAGCACAACCTCATGAAATTAAATCTCACAGAACCTTTCTCATATTAGATACATGTACATTATTAGAAATTTATAGATGTTAAAATTAGGTACAGAAGAGTAGATATATCACTTCTTAAATGCAAAATGAACATTCTGAAAATACTATCACGAAAAAGTAATTAAAAAGTCATAAAGTCTTCCCATGAAGGCTATAAAGTTCAAACAAAATGTATTCCCTACTTCCCAAAAGGATCCATGTACATGAAAATGTCATATCAGTAGGCAGGAATTAACACTGGTTATGATGCCTTACACATCTAACATTAAAAGTTGTCAAATTATTTTACCACGAAGTAATTTTGAATTAGGATGTGCACCCTGATTGGAAGTGGCCAGCAGAAAAATACCATGGTAGAAGGGAATTCCAGCTATGAACTCTTTTATATGTCACTTCCCCAAGAGAGAAGGCTAAGCTTGCTGAAGGAAAGGGAGTGTAACTGCACTCCACACTGTATTGTCCCTTAGGGATCATATACCAGTAGCATAAATTAAAGCAGTTTATAGGACTCTTCAAATAGTGCCTATGTGAGGGCAATAAAAAAATGGCCTAGAGCTATAAGCAGCTCCTTCATTGCTCATTCACGAATACCCATACAAACTCTAACTGAGGCAAATAAAAGAATAGGCTTGTAGATTTTTAGAAAGATGGTTATGTTCTCCTTGATCACTAGTGCAGGGACTGTGAAAATGCTTGTCTTAAAAGCATCTGTATTTGCTCATCACAAAACATTTCCAAACTTGACAAGTCACAAGATAGCAGACCTTTCAGATTACGTCATTCTTCATTTTATTTCATTTATTTCCTGTCTTAGTTCTGCTATAACACTACCACTTAAAATCAGCAATGCCATATATCAATTTTAAAAATGCATAAAGCAGCATTAATTCTATTGAATTACCAAACTACTAAAATCATCAATGATGTCAGACAAGAGGGAAAACAAGATGGTGATCAAAACGCACTTATGTGGTCTTCTGCAGTTAGACACTAGCCATCTAGTGGCTAAGAATTCTAGGAGAATTCTAGAAGAATTCTGAAAGAATTCTTTAAGTTACAGACACTTCAACCTTCTGGGGTTTTTCTTTACCTTCTCCTTAACATGTTTGTAAAATTTCTTTTATTAGTCTCCCTGACTCCATCATAAACTCCATCAGTCCTCCCAGCACTAATACATCCTGTGTTGATCCTATCTACGGGCAGATACTATCACCTTGGTAGATTTTACACTAGATCTACAGGTCTTGCTGGTCATTTTTTACAATTGGTCTAACATTTTAGAAAACTAATAGAACGCACACTTGAACAATACTCAGAAAACAAGATCTAGAGTAAGGAGAAGCGAGAAGTTTATCCATAGAGATGAACTAAAGATCTGTGAATCCAGGATCATGCTGAGCTCCTAGGGAAAATTTATTACACAAAATTTGTGAATTGCCTTGCCCTTAACAATAAGATCTCTACCAGATGTCCTGGATACTGCCCATATCATTACCTTTGCATATGGTATTTGTTTCAAACTTTGGAAGAAATCTAAGGAAATCCAAGAATAAAATTTTGTCTAAACTTTGATCGAAAGCATTTATCAAAAATAAGAATAAAAATAAGTCTAGGAAAGGCAGAAAATAACAAAATTAAGGTTAAGCTTTAAGAGAGGCTCATACGTTTGAAACATGAAACATGCAGAATCAAAGCAACAATCAACTATCACTAATACCGAACAGCATCAACTAAGAGTTGTAGTGGTCATTAATTCGCATTTCATACTGAAAGACAAAAAGAAGAAAAATTAAATATGTCCTGGGAATGCCGGTCTCTGCTTTGGACATCAATACAAAAACCTCCATGTATTAATTAAAAGCAGTGTAACTGAAATTAGAAATAAGTATAGACTAATTGGATGCCCCATTGACCTATACGTAACAAATACTTATCGTTTCATTATCTGCATTGGTTGTCTGAAATAGATACCTTCTAACATAGAAACAAGTGGCCTCAGAAGTATGTGATCCCAGAGCTCTGCTAGTGCAAGCCTCAAAAAATACAATCTCTTTATATAGTCAACTTAAGAAAGTTTCTCTTCCTTTAAACAACACTATTTGTCATGCAGAATGGAACTAGTGCCTTTATATTTGTTGCTAAGGTGATCTATTTGTTATTTAAATTATAATGTGAAAACAACTTTGTTAAAATTATAACTAAAGCTTCATAGTATTTCAATATTTTAAATGCTTTCTGCTCTACAAGCAATATCTAAGCGTGATCTGATTTTCCATAGGAAGCTGAATGAATCACAGGGCTCTGCACAAGGATAGAAGATTTGTGTGGCTCTCAGCGTGCACCGAGACCATCAGGCTAAACTGTGGCTTTGCTGTGAGCAAGACACTGCTCTGAGAAACAGATGAGGAAACAGATTGCAACTCGCAGACTGACAATCTGCTTGCTGGGTTTCTTATACTTTAGAGGAGAAATATCTTGGGCCAGGCCTATACATGGTGTAGCTGAGCTAACTAAGGATAAGCAAAGAACAGAGCCATTCCCTGCCACAGCGTGCCAAGTTTAGTAGGGGAAAAAAAAAGCTCCATGCAGGCTGCTCCGCCCTCCCATGCTGTGTAATGGCAGTAGCCAACAAAGAGCAAGAAGAGGCCAACTCATCCTTCCCTACTACTCTGTGCCAGTTCACAATTAATCATATTCTATAGAATCATAGAATCATAGAATGGTTAGAGTTGGAAGGGACCTTAAGGATCATCGAGTTCCAACCCCCCTGCCATGGGCAGGGACACCTCCCACTAGAGCAGGTCGCTCAAAGCCCCATAGTCCTGTTAAAAATCTAAAACTCTTTTAACAGTAAAGTTTAAAAAGACCAAAAATTAGCATTTAATCAAGAACAACCCCTTTTTCTTTAGGTTGTAATACATTAGTAGAGCAAAAAGGCACGTACGTGACTGCATGTGGCAAAATGATATAAGGTCTCTGAGATACAGGAAGACCTTTAAAGTTATTCTCCCTAAAACACTTTGAAAGAAACGAAGCCTGTCTTTATCAAATAATGAAAAACTGGTTGGTCAATAAAAACATGTTCTGTATATGCAGATAATCAAATTAAGCAAATTGAAAATACCGGTTTTGTTAGAAACACTTTACTCTTCTTATGTGTTAAATCATTTAACGCACATTTAAGGATTTGCGATACAGGAACTGAATTATGCATTCTGTTAGGACTGTGGGATTTCACTCGCAAGTTTTCATGTTATACTGGAATAATATAAAAGTCAATGAAAAAATTTAAAAATCTCAAAATTCTCTTTGCAATCTATTACACACCCAAAAAAATATTAGTTTTTTAATATGAAACATAGTTAATATACTAATATGTGACAATTCCAGTAAGTGAAATCCCAGAAGAAACAGAGAAAAGAAACTTCCCTTACAGTTTAGTCTTCTAAACTCTGAATGTTTTCTGAGGTGTCTCAAAATATCCTTGTTTCACAGTAAAAGAACAGATCCAAACACTGCTCTACTGTTTTGGGTTGGAGACTGTAGTCTATACATACATATTACACATTTTTAGATGTCCTAGTGTATTGAACCTGGAATGTAGTTCTATCTCCACAGGGCACAATTCTTTTTTAAAAACCTATGCAGATGCCTCAGAAACTGATGGGCCAATAAATACCCAGGTTTAAGCAACTAAATTACTCTATGCCAGGTGTTTACTGAGGATAATACTTGCTCTAGTATGTTGCAATGCCTTATGCTAACTTTTGCATCTCAGGGATTCACCCGCTGTATATCTACCTAAAATCTTTGTATTCCAGAGCAAGGCATGGAGATTTGAGGTAGGGGACCACAAACTGACCCAGAGCCTTTCAGTGCTTCTCCTGAAATGAAACAACTTCTACAGTCCACACAGTCAAACATCAGTGATTTGTTGTCATTGGTTTAGATTAATTAATTTGGGCATAAGGTCTTACACGGTATCTATTACAGATACCTGGGTGCATATGACCTCTTAATTTAGCATATAAAATTTTTATGCACTTTACACATAGTCTACTTTAAGCATATGTTTAAATCTTCACAAGAATTCATTCATATATTTATATGTGTGCTTAAATAGCCTTCTGGAACAGTGTTGTTTTCCTGAACTGTTGTCATAATTTAATATAATGACTTAGAAGCAAGCCCTTTAGAAATTAGATAATTTACCCTGCAATTAACATTGGTGAATAGGATCAACTGTAAAACAACCATACTAGTTTGCCCTATTTTTCCCCCAAGTACCATAAAATACACCGAGTCAGAAAAAAGTGCTATATAAAAGTAAATAGGAGATCAGAGCTCAGATAGTTTGTTCCTTGGTTCTGATACCAATCGATGTGTATTTTTCAACTCATGAATATTATATTTCATTCATAAGGTACATAATTACTGCAAAGCAAATTTCCACAAAAAAGGCATCAAACCATGGAGAATTCAGCCACATCAACTGAGTTGCCTCCAGCACTTAAAAGAAATCCAAAGGGAAAGCATACTGCCATTTAGACCAACTTATCAGGCACAGTATTAGTCCATTTGTACGCTGAAAGACTTCGGCTTTTCCAACCTAATGCTAGGAACAGCATTGCCAAAAGGAGAAAGAAAAAGCAACACGTACCTTCCTCACCGTACCTTCCTCACCACAACAGGACATATACAGTTTTGGGGCACCATTTTGGAAACTGAGATAATTATAATCAAAAAAACACCAGGAGCTACTGTCAAATATGATGTCTCCTAAAGATTCTATAAAAAGAAGAAAAATACATCCCTATGTTTTTTTCTATTGCATTCACTTTGTTATAACTTTCAAATGCAGTTTTAGTCTAATAAACTGTATGCAAAAAATACTAGTATAGCTCTACTAGTAAGCTACTTCAATTGGTTTTCTATTAAAAAACTCTTCAGATCCTCCTAATCTCAAATTCCAACTTTTATACTGTAACTGTACAATCATGGCTCTTCTACAACTTTCCTATTTTCAGTAAGTGTTGATTTCCTAAACAGGATCAAGATGGTAGTATGACTCCCTTTCAGTACCTTCTTTTCTTTCCATGTGTTCTGTACCAAGATAAATC
Source organism: Calidris pugnax (assembly GCF_001431845.1). Taxonomy (NCBI): domain Eukaryota; kingdom Metazoa; phylum Chordata; class Aves; order Charadriiformes; family Scolopacidae; genus Calidris; species Calidris pugnax. Next base: position 8,207,079 of record NW_015094506.1, on the reverse strand, counting down.
CAACCTTAATTTTGCATGTCATTCTGGAAATAATCCATAATTGCTGGGATCAGTTAGATCATGCAACATCTCCAAAAAAAGGTATGTTAAAATACCTAGCATATATAATTCTGTCTTGAAAATACTCTTTATAATGCATAGTAGTTTCTGCTTTGGGCATTCCTGGTAAAACAAATGAAATTATTAAGATTCCCGCTAAAAAAGCATTATGTTCAACAGCATGTCAGATTGTGAATGTTTATGCATCAATCTATTACTGAATTCTTTTTAGATGTATTCAAATAACTTTTTTAAAATAAGAAATATTTTTGCAGCTGTATGCTAAATTTTTACTTTTAATTTTTCAAGTTAAGTTTACAGAAGCTATAGACATTCTAAATAAGATTAATAAGAAATAAATAAAACAGTACATGTTTTACTTTGTTTTACTTCTCTTTAAGACAAGTGCACTTCCAGGAAAAAAAAAAAAAAAAAGACTACAGTTGAGTTTACAACCTAAAATACTTACATTCTGAATAACAAACAATGACTCTCATGACCTGATCTGTATATACAAAACACATGGTTAATGTGTTCCGTATATACAAAGTAACACACAAAGGAAAACACAAGCAAATACACTCCCTCTGGATATACAGAACTTACCATATACAACATGAAAGTAACAGTATTACGAATATAGCACAGGCACTAGTTCTGAAGAAAGTCACTATACAAATCATGTAGTAGAACTGGATTATACATGGCTAGTCATTGTACTGAAGTGAACTTCTGTACTTATAAAAAAATGAGTATCACATTTTAAGACTCATATTTCAAAATCAACCAATTACCTGGCATACTCCTTGCTAAGCAGCGTATTCAAGTGCAGTACAAAATGCAATCACATGGTGTGATTTTGGTCAATGGGCTAGCAATTAAACAATAGTGCAATAACTATTTGAACTGGGCACCACCAAACTTTGGCAAACTACGAATATCTGAACTGTTTTGTTTACAGCACTAAAACCAGCTTTAAAGTACCAAGACTTCATAATAGAGTTTAAACAGGTATAATTTGTACTGTCACTACATTTCCTCTGATAGGGAACACTGAAATAATATAAATATATTGACAAGGTGGTACTAGAATCACAAATATGTTTTAGTTTAAGCGATTTCCATTTCTCTAGGCCTTTCTTGCCAGAACACAAAAAACAACAAACCAATACCAAAACAAACCAAACCAAAAACCAACCAAGCAAACAAAAACCAACCAAAAAACCCAGTTTATTCAAAGTTCTAGGTCAACAGTGTTTAAGTTCATTTTGTCTTCTTTTGCTATGCCTAGTGTATTATTAAACACTAGCACTGGACTGTGGTTGCAGACCTTTTCGTGTTTGAATACTGTCAAATGTCATAAACGCTTGTGATAACACTCTTACTTAAGAGCATGATGAAATTTAACATCAAAGCCATGCTGTACATTGTCTGAGATATGACTAATGACTAAAGTTAAGTCCTTTCACCCAACATGGCCAGTAACCCAGTTTCACTCCACTAAAACCAGCTATCTTGAAAGTCATGCTGCTCTTACCTAACCTGCTCCATAAGTTTTACATCTCCTCTGCCTCAATGAGCTCTCCTAAAAAAAGATGCCATTTCTTTGTTTTGCAGGCTCATTACTACAGCATGCCTAATTTCTTCTGCAAGTGAGGGCAGCAACTATGGGTGAAGGCATGGGGTGAAGCTACAGCTTTTTACACAGAATTCCACAATGCAATGCCTTAGCTGTGATTAACAATTCTATCTGCCATTAAAAGTAGCAATTAGAAGATGAAATATCAAAGGAAGGGTAATTAGTATATCGTGCACATTAGCCCAGCAATAAAAATGTAAGTTCTGCACCACAGCTAGTAACAGAATGAACAAGTACCTTACAGACGCATTGAAGGGAAGAAATTCAGTATCACTATATTAATAAAATGACTGCCTGTGACTTTAAACACAGGCGCACTTGTACTTGACTAGAGAGTGAACGATTTATTGTTACTATGAAGGATGCAGGAATGGAAATGGAGATGAGAGGGGCGATGATGATGACAGGGAAGAAGAGGTTAATATCCCCAGGATCTGATGGGGAACGATGTCCCTACCTCAGTAAGCTGGATAAGGGAATAGCTCCAGATCCACTGCCCAGGATCCCTCCTTTCCTCCCAGAGAGGAGTTTCTCCACCAGAGCCACATTCCCAGTGCGAGCAGCTTCCAGCAGTTCCTGGTCCTTGCCCATGGTCAGGAACCAAGCAGCCCCTCACGCACCCCACCGCGCACTGGGAGAGCTACACCCCGGGCCCCCGCGGCCCCTTCTCTCCACGGAGCGGTGTCCCCTCCCCAGACCCTGCCTCGGAGCAGAGCGGAGCAGAGATTCCTGCAGTCCCTTCCAGACCAGCAGGAGCAGCAGCAGGAGGGAGGAGGAGAATCACCTCCTCCTAGTTTCACTGGATCATTTCTGGGTGGAGTGTGGAAGGGAAGGGGAGGGGAGGGGGGGGAGGACGAGGCCAATAAAGAACCTCCCCCCCCAGCACACACTCCAATGCACACACCCTCAGCCCCGGCCCGGCCGGGGGGAGCGGGCAGCCTCAGCCCCCGTGCCCGTGGACCGGCCGGGCTGAGGGGAATAACGACCCTCACAGACGGACGGGCGGACGGAAGAAGGGAGGGGCGGAGGGAGGAGGCGCAGCCCTGACTTGCCAGGCCCGTTGCTGGGGAGACGCGGCTGGCGCGCTCTCAATGGCTGCCCGGGCTGGCTGCCCCCTCCGCCTGCCCCAGCCTTTCGCCGCCGCCGCCGCCGAGGGCTCCGTTGCCTCCGCCCTCCCGGCCCCGCCCCGCCCCGCCCCGCCCCGCGCGCCCCTCGCCAACGGCAGCGCCTCGCGCTCCACTGCGGTGCCGCGCGCCGGCCGTTGCTGCGGTGTACGGGCTGTGCGCGCGCGCGCCGGCGGTTGGGCCGCCTTCCTTCCCACCCCCTCACCCCCCTTCCCCAGGTGCGGCGGCCGGGGACCCCAGCGGCCGGAGCGCTCCGCGGGGCGGCCGCGGCAGCGGGACCGGGTGCTGCAGGGCAGCGCCGGGGAGGTGGCGCCTCCTGGCGCTGCGGAAAGGGAAGGGAGGGAGGGAGGGACCGAGCGACCCGCGGGCCGGGGCCAAGCCGGGTGCGCGTGGTTCTGCCGGCGCTGAGGAGGGCGCGCGCGCCCCTGGGTGCGGCAGGGGGCGAGGCTGCGGTGCCCCGCGGAGGGCTGGCTCCTGAGGGGGCGGCAGGGCGGAGGTGGGTGGGGTGGAAGGGACCGCGGCGTTATTCCCCGTGTGGGTGTGTGAGGAGAGTCCCCCGAGCAGGGGTTTAACCCCATCCGGGGCCGTGGCAGGACGCTCCAGTTTCGCCGGGCAAACCGGTGTAAGACGGAAAGGAATATCCGGGTCGGGAGGGAAACGGAGTTGGTGTCTGGGGGAATGGGGCGGAGGGGGCTGCTGGCGCCCGTCACGCGGCAGGAGCGTGCCTTTGTGAGGGCTGAGAGGAGGGGAGGTGTGACTGGATACATTTGGTGTCAGAGCCGGTCAGCCCGCCTTCTGCCGCTCCTGGGTCCCTGACAGGTTTCAAACGTGTAACCTTCGGAATGGTGCCCCTATGCCGGGCGCAAAAATGAATCGTTCTTCATGGCTTTTGGTTTCTTGCAAGCCGTGCTGTAAATGCTCAGTGCTGAGACATAGGCACATCCTTGTTTGATGCACCGTTTGATGCTGCGTGTATGAGAAAAGCCAAATTATAGGCCCGTGTTCCGATGTCAGTTTAGTAATTTGTGTAGGTAGAACCATAGGTACCATAGGCAAATAACTTAAGAGCCTTTTCTCTTCCCCCACTGAGACCAGTGGCATCCTCCCATGAGCTGTGCTTACAAGATGTAAATAAAGCACAGCAATGGCAAAATGACATTTTGGCAGGCGGGATGTTAATGTTATGTTTTCAGAGAGAGTGTCAATTTCCCCAGACCCGTGGTACATTCAAGTCAAAGATTCTTGTTAATTTCACAAATGATTGCATTTCGTCCCTGTCAGTAACAGTTTTACAGGTGTTTTCACATTTTTATTAGGTAATAAACAATTTTAATCTCTTGAAAATCAACAGAAATTTCTTTCTGGAGTCAGATTTTCTCTTACAAAGTAAAAAAAAAACATTATGAAGGCTTATTGTTCCAATACACTTGTCCACAGCAACAAAACTGAATCTTTTTTAGCTAGAAAATGTCATTTACATAGTTTGGCATTTTCAGGATGTGAAATGATGTCTTCTCCAATGTTGTCAACAGGACACAGAATTGAGCACTGGCATAAAATTATTAGGTGGAGAGACTCTTAAACTATGGCCTTACTGAGAGAGTCTGATACAAATAACCATTTTTAAGTCTGATTCTGTGATTACAAGTGTTTCATTATAGTTTAAATAAATAAATGTATACTCATATGAATGAGGATTTACAATTTATGTCCTGAGTCACAGCAAAGTCACATTAAAGCTGGAGTAAAAAGTTATGTTACCAGCCACTTGAGCATTAGCTAGTTCCAAAGAAGTTAGCCATATACTAAGAATACCCCTGCCTGGAGCTTCTTGGTGTCCTCTGTTAAGGTAGCCATAATTTCCCTTTATTTCTGCCTTGCATTTGATTTCGTATGCAATTACATGCAGTGCCTGATAAATACCTTCTCACATGTATCCTCTGCATGAATAGATTTCTTCAAGTTTGCTGAGAGCCTCTGAAGAGGTGCCAGAATTCTGTGAAGAGCTAATCATAAGGCAGGGGTATGTGCATAAACCTGCACATTTGTGAAAAATTAGATTAGAAGCAGATACTAAGGAAAACTCAGGTTTTTAAGAATTTGGATTGTTTATGTGGTTGGACCAGCAGATGGCAAATATGACTCAGTATAAACGTTACATAATTCTTCTTGGGAAAATTAAAAAGTTATGTTACCAGCCACTTGAGCATTAGCTAGTTCCAAAGAAGTTAGCCATATACTAAGAATACCCCTGCCTGGAGCTTCTTGGTGTCCTCTGTTAAGGTAGCCATAATTTCCCTTTATTTCTGCCTTGCATTTGATTTCGTATGCAATTACATGCAGTGCCTGATAAATACCTTCTCACATGTATCCTCTGCATGAATAGATTTCTTCAAGTTTGCTGAGAGCCTCTGAAGAGGTGCCAGAATTCTGTGAAGAGCTAATCATAAGGCAGGGGTATGTGCATAAACCTGCACATTTGTGAAAAATTAGATTAGAAGCAGATACTAAGGAAAACTCAGGTTTTTAAGAATTTGGATTGTTTATGTGGTTGGACCAGCAGATGGCAAATATGACTCAGTATAAACGTTACATAATTCTTCTTAGGAAAATAAAATCTCAAGACTGTGCTCTAATTGAAAGATCATCCAGAAAACTGTTGAAGAACAGTATGGAGAATCGGGATAGAAATATCAATGGAGCAGATGCATGCAGTAGCCAGCAAATTCAGGAAGATTTTATGAATGTAGCAAGGCTCAAAACAAACCCCAGTAAACCCATCAGCCTAGTGCCCAACAAAATGGCAAAGGCCCAACAGGGGATTTAATTTCATTAGCAAATAGAGCAGAAACCACTTACTCTATCTGTTTGAGAAATAAAAAGGAATTTCAGCAGTACTATTTAATGGAAGGGTTAAACATGGATAAATTCAAATGGCTAGTGAATCAAAGAATTCAGATCATGGGTTGGTCTGTTTTTAGAGATGAAATCAATAGTGGACTGTAGTAAGGAGAAAAAAATGAACCATGACTGAGTTGAATGTAAATGGTCAAACATATTAGATGAGGTGGACTCCTTTGTGTTTTCAGATGTCTTACATTCTTTATTCCTGGTAATATCAGGACAACACTGTGGAATGTTAAAAGTTACATGTGCAATAAATATGTTAACTAGACATAGAAAGTAGAAACATAGCTTTATAATTTGCAGCATTTACAGGTGAGAAAAATAATTTGTAAAACAGCCAAGAGATCTTTCAAAACATGCATACTGTTCCATACCACAGTAGAATTTTGATTATATGATTTTAGTATTTGTGAAGACATTTTAAGTTATGACCACTGCAGCTGTCAGTGTCTTAAGTGACATCACACCTTCAATCTCAAAATTTCTCTTAACACAACATATGCCTTACCTTCTGTTTTCTTCCATTTTCTAAAATACCAGAGAAAGCAGTTAGCCTACCTAGAAATTCTTTAACTGGTTTATCATTTGAAAGGACTAGGATTGACTGTAATAAGCAAGGACTTTCCTTAATATTTTTACAATGCCACTATAACTTGGCTTTGTTCTCAGTTCAGGGTGACAACTACTTGATTTCCTCCTCCTGCAGCCTCCCTTATTTAAAGGAAAATGAAATGGCTGCTTTCTAACATTCTGTGACTTTCCCCCTCTCTCTTTTCAAGCAGGAGCTTGGAAGGGGTATGAAAAACTGAGTTGCAAGTATTGAAAAAAATGAAATCTGTGTTATGAAAAATAGTTATGTAGAATAGCAAACACATTAACAACATATTTCAGGACTGTATTATCAATTCTCTCATGTCAAGATATAAGGAAGGTCTAAGATCCCTATTAAAAATTCTGACAGATATTCTGAGAGAGAGCTCAAAATGCTAGAATAAACCATCAGATCAGTTTGGCAGCAGAAAATATATTAGCATTAAATAAACCTAATTATTATTCTCACTTTTGTACACCCATGGTAAGTTGGGGACAAAGGTAGCAAAGTGCCTGAGAGAAAGTGCTATTTCTCATCCACCTGGTTGGCAAGAGTTTTTCAGGCCCGATACTGTCTTTTGCTCTTTACAGTATTTACAGAGTGTAGAAAAGATACAGTGAACTTCAAAGAACCATGACTACCTTTGTGTGCGCACTGCTCGTCTAGAGATGTCTAAACATCAGGCTCAGAGGCTAAGTCCAAAGTGGAGGTCCCAGGGGTATGTCAGAGCTCTTGAGGCCACGCGCCACTGCCCATCGTGTCCTGATTCCCTTTCGGGCTGAAACCAAGAACATGAGCCTTCCTTTGAAGGCCTTCCTCATTGATCAGCATGAATACTTGGACTCATCAGATTAAGTAGAAGCTGAAGTAACGTTTAAGGAAAAAGCCATTTTTGATGACTGACTGACTTACCCACAACAATCCCTGACTATACAATTCTGACTAGATCACATTTTCTGTAAATGCTTGCTTTCAGGCATGTTGTCATGGCATAAATTTATAATGGGAAAGAACATGCAAGAAAATGGTCCCTTAGTGATGCTGTGCAGCAGCCAAGACGCTGTCTCAGCATTTGCACTGACTGACCCCACTACATCATTCTCATGGAGCGTCGAATACACTGAAGAAGAGCAAGAAATTAAACTATTGTTCTGTCACCCAGACACTGACCTACAGTCCTCTGAACATACCATGGGAAGTGTGCTGCGTTCCCCAGAGGGCTGTGGTGTCCCACTGCTCGGAAGTCTCAAGTGTATATAGGCTGCAGGTTGCGTCTGTGCTGGAGAGCCGAGCCTCCAGAAAACAGTGATGGGGTATCACTGACGGTAAATCAAATCTGTCTGCCGTGCCATTTCCAGAGCAATTGCAATTTTGCTCTCATGGCAGATGCTAAGATTATCTGGTATATCTGTACATTTCTTTACATGTATTTCTTGTGTGACAGCAGGTGGGATTAGGAGTATAATTATTCATCCAATCCTTCTGCTCTGCCGTAGGTTTACATCCGTTTGCTATCAAAATATGCCTAAGACTATTTTTCATGCATTAGAGAGAAACGCAGAATGAGAAGTGAATACAAGTAGGTAAGAGCAGCATGCTGATTAGATGCTCCAATCCAGTATGTGCTGACAGATACAATACAGTATTAAAGCTTTGCTGGTACTTCTCAATGCACAGCTTGTTGCAATAAAAAAAACCCACCTGGTTTCTACCTTTGATATATTGTAACCTCTTCCGGACTTTAAAATACCTTCCCCTTCTAGTTTTACCTTTAAGATAGGTACAACATTCCAACACATCAGATAATGACTGCCTGAAAGAAGCATCATAGAGAAATCTCAGCTGAAACATGCTAGTGATGAGGGACTGAGATTGAAAGTACAGACAGCTGTTAAAATTGTGCAGAAATGTTATCCTTGGCTCTTGAACAGTAGCATACAGGAATGCCACCACAGGGAAACTGGTGCCTGCAAGGCAATAGCATGGCTGGAGGTATTCTGCCAATGGTTTCCATTCTGTCTCTACTAATAGCAACTATTATATAGGAATATATAGTGGTAAATTACTTCTCAGGATTAACAGAAATGGTTGAGCAAACCCTTGCGCATCAGCATCCTTCAGGTGTGTTTATGCTTGTGGATGCACATTACGATGACCAGTATGGCAGAATGTATTTGAAATTCCAACTGTGCTGCTCTGCAACACACAGCTTCAGACTTCATTAGGTCCAAAAGAGAGAGTGGTTACTGGAAATGAATCACGCACACAGAAGGAAATAGAATATATTTAGGTAATGATCTGGGAAGGCTAAGAACTGTCTGTATGTATTTAAGACGTGTAACTCTCAGACTGAGAGCTGGTCGGTAAGAGGTTGATACAACTAGGAATAATAGACATTTATAAGGAGAAATAAATTACAAAGAGAAATTTATTATTAATGTTGCAGTCAGAATTAACGTGGAACCAAATGGACACAATACTGGAGTTTTTTTCCTCAAAAAGCAAATGGGTATGGTGCTGTCAAATATACAATGAGGAACAATCTTCCACTGATTCTCTTACTAGCTGTAATTTACCAAATCTTTGCAATTTCTAATTTTGATAGTTATCGTGAAACAAACGATGCAGCTAGCTAACTTAGCACTGGATTCTTGGGTCTAGCCAGTTCTTTTTGAGTGAACAGAACTATTTGAGGTGAAAAAGTGGTTGCCATTTCAACTACATTTCTTTACTGGTCAATTCAAGGAGCTAACTCCAGTTGCAGCCCCATAAGGAAAGTTTTTTGAAACAAATCAATAAATAAAAACAACTTGCCTGAACTGGATTAAATTCCCCAAAGAGTCTGAAGGAACCTCAGATAGGAACCTCAGATATGAAATTAAAATGGTGAGGTGTGAGGTGTTGTTTTTATTGGCCTTGGTACTAGATGAGTGGAAGATTGCAAACATGATGCTAATAACTCTCAAGGGTTTGAAGGGGGATTTGGAGAACTGCTGAGTCTGATTTCCATGCCTGGCACATTGGTAGACATCTGGTTACATACAATAGTGAAGATTCAGGACAGCTTTTGGAGAAGCAAATTGTGTCTTGTACATCTGGAGATTTTGGATTCACCTTTTACAATTCCAAAACTGCTGTTACTTCTTCATAATCTCAAGTCATTGGCGATATTTCTATGAAAATGTCATTTAATGCTATATGGTAATCAAAATGACAAATATAACCATTGGAAATTACTAGGAAAGGAAGTGAGCATCATTATATCAATGTATAAAACCCTTGTGTTTGTCCTGTTTCAAAATCAAAAAGATTACATCAGAACTAATCAAGATATGGTAAAGGAGAAGAGGTACAACTGGATGTATAGTGCAGCCTTTGTATAGCCTAAATAGACTAGGGCACTTCAGCTTTAAAAAAATTATAACCATAGGGAGATATACTAGAAGCATATAAAATCATAAGTGATACAAAAAAGGTAAACATAAAACCATTATCTATTATTTTTTTCCTAAACGAGAACTAGGGAAACACTATGTAATTCTCAGGGGACAGGCTTACAACACACTAATGTATTTTTTGATTCAAAAATTTTAATTCAGAATAGCCTGAGTGTTACTTTGTATTATGCTTGGTTGTGTATGCTCTTATTCTGATAAATCACCTTTTAGCATGGAGGCTGCTACCTATGGGTGCACACCAATAGGCACGTAAGCTTTGCTTATCATCTTACTAATCTATTTTGGCTCAGGATTCTGCTTTGTGTAAGAGGATAGTTTAACATGGTCTTTGTATGTAAATTTAAATACACAGAGTATCGCTTACTGGTTTTGTACAGTACATATACAACCACACAGTGATTCTGATGCTAAGGGTACTTCTGTCTGTCAAGAGGAACAATTAATACCAAATTTGTCAGAAAGTGATTTTGTGAAGCTGATACTTTGCTCCCAGCGCAAGATTAGGGCCCCTGACATATTTTATTCAGTTAGCCCAACCGTAAAAAGGTTCTTCATTCTTAATTACTTCTCCAAGCCCCACAAAACAACATTCTAGAGTGTTTATTAAAATTTGAAAGCTAGTCCTGTACTGCCTAGGGAAGAAAGTTATTGCTTTTTGCATGAGAGGATGTGGTTATGCAGCAAATTTCTAAATCTCATTTATCTCTTGTGTAACTGGATTACAGGGGAAAATATTAGCATGAGTAATTTGTTTGCTAATGGGACAAATCTCTCATTTTCAGCCTTCAGACAACACAATAGATTTTGGTCAAAAATAATAATTGGTAAAGTCTACGGCTAAACCAGCCAATTCATTTGATTTACATTCCTTATTTATCTAAGTTAAAGGTGATTATTGACCCCAGGCAAAAAGCCCTACTAATTTTAATTCAGTAGCTAAGTTGAAGCTAAGAGCTCAGAGGCAGAAACATACACAAAAAATATTAAATGTATGATAAATGTTTAAAAAAACACAATAGCACATTGACCTACACCAGAGGATCAGTAGCAAAGGTAGCAGAAAGGATTACAGGAATACCAGCATATCCATGACACTCTTCTAACTGGACATGATTCAGCAAAACACATTTAGGAATTAATTTTTGGATTCTTTTCCATAGAAAGAATAATGGTACAGCTATTTGTGATAGATGTTCTATTTCCATATTCTATTAAGAAGATAGAGAGTACAGAGACGTACTCTGCTATGGATATGCAAATAGGCTGGCATCATCCTAGAAAAATATGCAATAATTAATGCAAAGTAATCTTTAATCAAATAATTAAGTATACCACATCTTGGAGCTGAAAAGCTCCCCCTCCAATAAAGACCGCAGTGTAAGAAAAGTGTATGAAACTGTATTAAAGCAGAGTGACTAACTAAAGTAGGATGAATAATTCAAGTAGGAAAATACTTAAGTCGCATAAATCTGATGACTACTGTGATGAACTTTTTCTTACATTTGTTTCTGCTTTCACACCTCTGAACCTGCCAAGCACTGTAGTTTCTTGAAAATAGTTTTTTTTAATGGCAGATTAGTGAGCTTCTGTGACACTACTGTTTCATCATGTCATTCCTTTTTATGGTGAAGATCCCATAAAACATTGTTTCAATTGAAACAGAAAAATATGGAACTGCCTATTTTTATTTTGATGGCAGTATTGAATCAAACTATTGCTTCTCTGAGCGATATCCCAGTGAAGGTTACCCTAAAATTAGCCTAATCCTTTTCTACTTCCTCCTCTTCTTTGATATCGCCCCTTATTTCTCACAGGGAATATTACCCTGTTAGGTGGCTATATTGAAAAGGTACATCATGCTTAGGATGTGTTTGGGTAACAGGTCTGCTTCATCATTTTTTAAGTACGTGTGGCTTCAGTTAACTTCAGCCAGTAACTTCACTTTCAGTGCTTCAGGGTCTGAGATTCTTCTGGCAGGTCCACTTCTGATGTATCTCAGGAACGGTACTATGGGTGAGATCTCACAGTACCTGATACAAATAAGTCTTACTTTATGTATTTTTTCCCAATTAAGAAGTTTCCAAGTGTTCTTAAAATGAAGGGACATCAGCAAACTGGGAGATTATGGCAGTGATACTCTAATGGCAGTGTTTGTCAGTTAATAGCCAGCTACTCCATACAGTCTGGTCTTGCTCCATGTACAAGTTTCTATCACCCAATGAGGAAGAAAAAAAATAAATAATGTTGCTGCTGATAAATCACTAATTGCTGCTAGGTAAAAACCTTACTTTTGACTCCAACAGCTGTAGATTTAAAGGCAGCCACAATGACATTAAGGATGACAGCATTCAGCCAGATAGGAACAAGTTTTCATTAATAAGGTGCCCAGAATTTGTTCTAGTGTATTGTTTTCCGTGTATTTATTTCAAATACTCTCCCTTTTTCCTCTTTCCTGACAGCAGTGACTAATAGTAATATCCCAGCTAACTAAGGGATATGTTTTGCATAATGAAAGGTAAAAGAGATTAACTCTACGTTGTCTTTGCCTGTTGAAATATTTTGTCAAGTCCCATTTCAAAGAGTCGTCTTAAATCTTCTTAACGTTATGACTTTGAAGAAATACTTTCCTATTGCATAAGCTGAAAATGCTTCTGATAATTGCAAAGGAAGGTTTAAGAACCTCACCATTTAGGTCATGACCACTCTCAGATATATCTTCAGGTGCATGTGAGTTGGAAACTCAACTTGCAGTTTTCCAGGAGAGTTACAAGTTGCCAGCTGTTAGTGATTTGGAAGGATTTAGGATCCAGTTAAAGCAAATAGCTCTGATACCACCTTAAAGACTTTTTCAATTACTTTTTGCAACTTAGCATATTTCTCACATTACTCCTAGGTAAGAAATTAAATGCTGCAGATGAAGTATTTTTTGTAGTTTTTAAGAAAGCTGCTGTATTCTCAAGTACTCAAGAAGTCTGTATATAGATTTTATTATTATTTTTTTTTAGTGAATATTGCAGAAATACTGAATCTTATGTTTTAGATTCAAATGATTTTTCAGGACTCTTCCTGCTAAGTTTGACCAGAGAAGCTTCATTTCTACATCAAATTCAGTTCAGGTAAGTGGCTGTGATTGTGTTGGGTGTCCAGTATATTGTCACATTCTGCAACATGTTCTAGTATGTGGCATTGCAGGACAACACGTTAAAAATACAACCCTCTCCATTGTACCTATCCTGAGTTGCAGTCTATTAGAAACAAAATTTACAAATAAGTGGAAGGGAACAAGCCACATTAAGATTCCAGAGGAATGAAAAGACATCTGCTTTCTATGCTATTTTCTCCAACTATTTGACAGAAATAAAGCGACCCGATTCCTACAGTAAATTTTATATAGATTGCTCTTCTCTCTGCTTAGTCATTCTGCCTGTAAGTTTTTGAATAACCAAACAGGATATAAAAAGAAATGTCTTCAGATCCCTTACCACACGCTATAGTGTTAATATAAACTATCTTGCTAGGTTACCATCTGGTGAAGGTGGGTAAGGTAAGCATTCGTAAAGGATTACATTTGGTTATTGCCAAAGAAACATAGGAAACCTCTATATATGCTCCTTTTATTAAAAATGAGTAAAATAAAATCAGAGTTTTTTCTAGTTAGCAAGGAAATTGAAAAAATGAATTTATGATATCAAGGTGGAGTTGTTCATTTATGCAATGATAAGAAAACCAGAAAAAATTCCTAAACTTTTTAACGGATAATGATGAAGTACTAAGTTGTTCATTTATGCAATGATAAGAAAACCTGAAAAAATTCCTAAACTTTTAACAGATAATGAAGAAGTACTTCAAATATTGTCCCTTTTATGGTAAAATGTTTATCACATGTACATAAATATGTTTTTAGAGTGTATTTAAGCCTAAAAGGAGAAAGAAAGCCTTCTGACAATGTTCAGGCAGTTTATGATTTATTTAAAGAGGAAAAAGTTAAAATGCCATCAAGAAGGCAGTAGAAACACAGATAAGCTCTCCAAATTAAATGTGGAAAAAAAGCCTGATTTGAAATCATGTTATGAAATTAGTCATCAAAAGTTACAAAAACTCCAAATTGTATCCTGACATTTTCTAGTTTAATGAGACTGTTGATGAGTGGAGGAGGAAGACATACTGGAACCCAGGAGAAAATGAAGCCACAAGTGACTTCTTGGGCTGCCATCTAGCGGTGGCCTGGTGAGGGGAGCCCTGCTCACCACGTTTGATTCAAGTTTAAAAAGAGAATGACTGAAAAACTGGTAATTCTGAAAACTAGTTAAGCATTGTTATTTCTAATTAGTAAATCATTAATCATCATAGACTTCAATATGAAAGTTTGCACGGCAAAAGTATTTTCCAGTGGTCAAAACCCTCAACAGTTACTAGTACAATATAACTGCACTGTGGTTAAGCGTTTCTGACAGTTGCACCTTCCATCATAATGGCGTACTGAGGTTTGCAGACAATGTGAAGACATCCAGATTTGTTCCACAGATAAGTTGTTCAGAGGCTTATTCTTTATTCAGCACAGATTGTCTCAGAGTACTACTGAAGTGCTCCTTTGTTCGTGTTTCTCTGCCAAATGTTTAAAATACTTGCTAATTATCTAACTCAAATCAAATCATGGTGGTTTCGAACATACCCTGACCTAGAAGAACTGCATTAACCAGTTAATGCATTATGCTCCTCACACTACCAGCTTAGCCTCACAGAAGATACAGCATCAGTCCTTATCTCATACACCTTATAAAGCAATCAGCATTTTTAACGGTTCCTTATCTAGTTGTGATGCATCTTATTTTTACTTCCAAAATGACACCCCCCCACTGAATTCTTACACAACAAAGTTTTAATACTGAGATGATGTGGGGAATGATTTAGGAAATACATATACTCCACTGCTGCATATATTAAAATGAGTAATCGCAACAAAAAGAAAAGCAGGATAGTGAAGAAATAATAAAATACAGATACGTTAATCTAACTGGTTAGGTATGGCTTGGGCAATAACAAATAAAAACAAAACGATCTTTTAACAAAATTAATATTTATCCATTTAAGTAGCTGGCAATGTGAGATATTTACCTCTTTGGGATGCAGAAGTTTCCCCTAATTTTGGGAGAGAACACAGGCTATCAAGAGTTTAGTTGTCTTTCGAAGATTCACCTCCTGCAACTTGTCTCAGGTAGCAAGTAGCGTGATACATACTTGTAAGACATTCTCTAGTATTTGAAAAGCTGAAAGTTGCAAAAATCTTAATATTAATTTTAAAGTGTTCCAAAAATACCTGTCATTATTAAAATCGCTCTAATTTTTTATATCCAAAATACATAATAGACAATAAGCAGATTTGAATTAGTAACCAGCCAATTCAAAGATACAATGTCCAACTCTTGTGTACACTCATGAAGCAGTTTAAACTTGTATAAATCTGTAAATGCTTCCATGAAGTGACAGCAGGTTTGGCCCTCTACATGCAACGAGAGCATTCAATTTAAGTAATTCGCTAAAACAAATTTCAAAGAGAAAAATAATTTTAGAAATTTGTTTTAAAGTTTTTCTAGAAAAGTGCTAAAAAAATGCAAACTATGTAACTATAAAGTTTCTATTTACTGTTTAGATTTATGCTTTTCCTTAATTTGATCAAGAAACAGAGGTTTGTTCCTCCAGCACACGACCACTATGCCTAGCCTTTTACTATACATTTTTTTGCATTTGCTTGGTACTGATTAGCAGGATCTTTGTGTGGCTCATGCTTTCAGATTCCACGTCGTTAATAAGTAATGCAAGATCAGGAGGTACACTACACCACCATAAAACGGAATAGAGTGCAGCTTCAGGGCAGATTGCCTGCACCAGTCCAAGCCACGTGTTTGCCTCAATACCTGAAACGTGTGCTTCAGCGACACAAAGCCTGCTGTGAGGTTCACAAGGGACAGGTACCTTCACTGAAGCAGAGGAAACGGGGCTGCTATTCAAAAGATAGTCAGCAAAAGTGACGTGGCACGTTTGGAAGGAAAAAGAAAAAAACAAAAAAAAAACCAAAAAACAACAACAGGTAAGTTTGTGTTGCAGGGTTGTCAAAAAACTCATTTCCCTACCGAGAGGGATGAATTAGTGGATTTCACAGCAAGTGCCCACAACTCCTTTGCTACTTAATGTATTAGCAAGGTCATTTTCTGTTCCTACAACAGATAAAAAGACACTGATTTATATCAACAGCTGAAACAGGATCTGGAGTACTCTCCAAAATTTGCAGATGGCAACAATGAGCTGAAAAATCTACTTCACACATTTTGTGACGAATGTTTTAAGAACTAGACCAATACGAGCAGATTTTTTTATATAGAAACTATTTTCTCCATCGTTACTTACCTGAAATGCTGTCACTGCAAGGAGCTTGCTTCTGCAATACATTCACACATTTTGTACTTCTGGAATTGTAGATGCTGGATGAATTTATTATCACATTCCACTTACATTTACTATGAATAAAGGTAACCATTACTATGTCAGACTTAGGAAGTGTTCTGTAGCTAGCAATTATCCTTTAGAGATTAATTATGATCGCAGTTTAAGACTCCAAGTCAACTCCTAGAGGAGGCAGTGTACAAACAGACACGGCTAATGGGACCAGGAGAAAAAAAAGGACTTTGGCAGAAAAAAATGAAAAAAAAGAAAGGCAGTTCCTTACCAGCCAGTACCATGGTCCCCACAGCCAACAGCCATGGTGGGTTTTAATATCCAGGGATTGGAACAGCTACTGTCATGAAGCTGGAGCAGGGACATGAGAGAACAGGTATGATCTCTATGAAGCTGCCACTCCAACAGGCCTTTCATAAGTAATTCTGGAAGGCCATGTAATTTTGGTTTAAAATTGGTGCTTACCAACCATGTTAGTGTTACTGGGAGAACTGTAACGGTGTGGGCCAGAATGATTCGATGACCAAGCCCGGGAAAGGGAACAGCCTCTCCAAGGTGAGCTACATCGAAAGCTTTGTTAGGCATTAAAACAGTATTTGTAAATAAGCTGAATGAATGTTCAGCTAATCTGTAGACCGGTTTAAATTTCCACAGAAAATGTGAAATAAAACTTGGTAACAGTTCACCTGCAAGACTTCTGGAGTCAATTTTCTGTATGTATTGGAGGTCTCCAAACTTTGTTCCATTTAGCTCTTTGCAGAAAAAGTGGTGATTCATTTAAGAGGCTCGACTGATGGTACACATTTCATATCTAGGATTTAAGGAGGTTATGAACACTAGCAGAGCCCTGAGAATGAATTAAGCCTTTTTATTTAATCTGAGGCCTTTAATTGCTATTTTTAGTATAACCTATTAAGGCTTAGTTTAACTTTGTACTTTCAAACTTTAATAAACTACCTGTCCCTCTGCATTTTTTCAATAGCAAAACTCATTTCAGTGACACCGTACTCTCACTCTCAGTAATGTCAAGTCCACAAAGAAGCACACTGATCTCTTCGAAACTGTCCACAGATCATGCTCATCAACTGCAAAACTGCCATGAAGTAGAAATGTATTCCATTATAAAGAACTGTAAGAAAGGAATACCCTGAATTTCAACATCTGTACTGAGAAGAGCTGGTTGGGGTTGTTTTGGGTTTGGTTTGTATTTGGTTTCTGCCAAAAGAAGCGGTACTAGCATGTACAGAGTAATAAGGACAGGCATTTGATATTACTGTTTATTTCTTTTTAAAAATTAGACAATTCTCAATGTATTATTCTAGCAACACACTACTAAGCACTCTATACATTCCTTTCTTCAGAATAATTCTAACTAGATCTTGGCAGGGATAAACTGAGTAAGAATTACTGACTTTAATAGTACCAATGAGAATTAAACCAGTTGAGAACTCCTCCCCTGAATCTGACATGATACTTGTGTGATATTGGACTACTCATATATAATACTGTCTTTTTTAAATACCTTCTGAAATAGAAATATTTAGTTTCTCTGTTAGAAACATCTGTGTGTATATTTTTTCATCTTATTCAGAATAGTAAGATAAAAAATTTCCATGGGCATTAAAGGGAGTTTCAACTAGGGTTTCATAAGGCAGGCTTTAAAATAGTGCCTGAACCAGTTCTTCCATAGAGCTCTTGATTAAAATCTACATACTTTCAATAACTATTTTCAGCGGTGTAAATTATGTGTCCTCCAAAGAGTTTTAATGAAAACCATTTTAATTAAAACTAGTTTGACAGCCTGAATACGCAAAGTCAAACCACAGGATACTTTTTGAGATTTGTCTGTGTTACCTACAAAAAAAACTTCCCTCAAACATCCCATGGAGCAGAAACAATTGTGGTAGCAATCAAAAGATTTTCAGTTGTCAGATCCAAGGTCACTAGTTAAATTATTCCGTCATTTTTACTTCTAGCAAAACCAATCTCTTACAGGCCTGTATGGTTTTGTACGTTGTTTCCTAAATTGTTTAAAAGCACACTCTTATATTCTCTATTTTACAGTGTTGTGCTTTTTAATTTATTCATCTGTACCACGTTTTAGCTGAAAATTATTGTACAAATCACCCACGATTTAAACTGTATAATTACATTTCATGTAATCTCACAATTTCATTGGGTAATTAAATGATTCTCTACAGCTTTTTTATCAAAAAAAAGCAATATACAATTAATTAATCCCTGTAGGATTTCTCCCCCTCCCTCTTCCCCCCACCTCACAAGCATTGACATTACATATTTAAATACACTGGACCAAATCCTTAGGCATGTCTGATGAGAAATCAGACATGCAAAATGGCTCAAAGCTCACCTTTCACAAAGGGCTGGATCCTATTGCAGGGCTATAACCTCATCACAGAGAGAGGAAAAAGAAAAACTAAACTGTGAATGTCTAAATTACATCAGCTGTACAGATGCAGTGGGCCTTCATGCAGAAGGAAAGCCCAGTAGTATGCCCTCTTACTTAAAATCTCCAGCATTAGCTGTGGTATTTTAGGAGTGGGTATGGAAAGGGTATGTGGAACTGTATAGCACCAGAGGATTATTTTTAAAATCCTCTCTGGGCAAATTACTCTGAATTTAGGGCCAGTTTAGAGCTGGTATTTTAATTTTCAGTAGCTATACTATTCTAGAGGATCTAGCCCATATCATCATAGTGCAAATGTAGATACCTTCTGGTACTAATAAAACAACATAACCTTAACAAACAGAGGTACAGTTTGTTAATGAGGTGTGGTACATTTTACTCAGTTATGCACCTAGGTACATTCTTTCATTGCTGAGCCATCCACTTTTCAGAAAACATTTTAAAAATAACATCTCCTTTGATAATATTAAAAGTAGATGATATGATTTTTTTCTTCAGTAAATTAATAAAGTACAGTATAAACTGATTTTTCCAAAGTCATTTCAGTTTAAAATGGGCTGAAAAAGTTACAATGCTTAATGATAATTTCAGAATAGTAACTAGCTTACAAACATTTTGTTCGCAATGAGTAAACTTTGTGACAAAAAAAAATAACCGTGTCTTCCAGCGATTCAATACAGTATCTTAGATGTCACCATCACCTGAAGTTCTGTTGATGATGCCTTGCACCAACAGAACACTGTCCTACTGATGATCAACATTCATCTTCTTTATACGATGAAGCAGGGCATCTTTTTCCATTTGGACCTCAGCAAGAGCCATTTTGGCCTTGGCTAGTTCCTGTTTGAGACATTCATTTTCTTCAATAAGCTGAAATGATTGAGTTAGAAAAGAGGGTTATTAGTATTCCTGCATGGTCTCGACTTTTTCCGTTACAGTAACTTTTAAAATACCATATGTTCACATTCATTGCTGAGTGCAGGTTTGTTGGGGCTGAGTCAGTTGCAACAGATTCCCAGTCAGAGAGCGTTGAAGATGGAGAAAGATGAAGCAGTCAGCTCAGAAGGCAAAATACCCAGTGTTTTAGCTACACCATTTCCATTCTGGAGTGCAGTAGAAATAACACCAGGTTCTAAGCTCTAGGAATGGATTCTTACCCAATGGGAAAAACAGCCAAGTTAATGCGTGGGCTTTGTCATCATCAATTCAAAATCCAGGTACGATTGACAGATTAGTAAAGGTCTGACTAAACAGTCTGGTCCTTTGTCTTTAGCAGTTGTGTTGTACAGGGATGAGGAACAGAGAAGAAGGGAGTTGCTCCCTCACAAAAAATCCCTCTTATGTAAAGGAGACTAATTAGTCTGCAGTATATTATTATCCTATTTAGAAATTAAGTAAATAGTATTAGATTTATTTTCCATGCCTAATTGCTGAACCATACCATAATTCATATTTTCCATCCCAATTTCTAAAGAGATGTAATTCCAAAGCCTACCCCTAGACAGACTGACAATTATGACTGTTAATGATTGTAACAATTTTTTTTGGGGGGGTGGGGGAGGAGTCAAAAGAAATTCTTAATACCTCATTTTTAATGAAGTCAGCTGAATCCCTGCTTGACTTAGGCGGTCTGGGAATTTCACAAGCAGTCTGTGTGGCTTGATCCTGTGTTTTACGTCCAGCAGGTCCAGTTGCTTGCTGCAATGCACCACCTGAATTCTTCATCTTTGACACATCATTTACTCTTTGATTGTCTGTATCACAGAAAGATACTTAAGAATAGTGCCTAAGGTTTGTTTTTTTCCTAAAGTTTGATTCTCATCAGCGCAAAATTAAAACCACCTAAACAAATATACTTGTAATATTACGTACGTTTATATTTACGTCCAAAAAACAAATTTAAGAATAAAAAAAATTAATTAGAAGTCATATACCCTTCTGGAGGGAGAGAGAAAGGAAAGGAGGCATAAGAAGCAATATGTAGCTTCCAGCTTGAAGAAAAGTACTACAAGTTTATACTGATGAATATCATCACCAGAGAATGTGCATTCTGAATAATTAGAAGTTTGAGAACTATTAACATTGCTATTAATATTCTGTCTCCAGATCAAAATCAGATCTGGAGACTGCATTTATATTTAAAGACACACTGAGATAAACCTGCAGGATCAAGTTTTTTAAATTAGAAAATAACTTAAATGACTTGGCATTAAAGAAACTTTCTAGCATTAGTAACTAAAGTGCACTGTAACATCTATTAAAATATACTGCTGTGCACCAAGGGAAAAAACGAGGATCAAGGTTCTTAGTAGTCTAAAAAATACTCTGGGTTTTGGTTTTTTTTTTTTAACACCTCCTTCTACGCAAGAGTTTTCTGTTCATTACCCCCTCCTCCCACCACACACACACACACGAGAGGTCTCAAAAATGTAGCACTGCAGATACATAAATGACTGCACTGCAGATAGCATTTGACCTATGCCTTTGAAGTCACTGTACCTGAGCAGTCCATGGCAAGAACAGGGATTAGAGCACTTCACCAAAAAGGAGAAAAGATATGAATTGAAAGAAACCTTAAAACTATGTATTTTCTCACTAAATTACTATTTCTCCCAATGTTTAGTATAAAAAGATGACCAAAATGCATTGAACATCTTTAAATATTTGAACAATGTATTAGATAAAGTGGAGGAATTAAAATACAAGCAAATCACGCCATAGCGTACCTCTGAGAGAAGTCTGGTCCATCTTTGCTATACCTTCCCATTAGAGAGGTGAAGGGGGCATTAAGATCACCCTGCAGCCTCCTCTTCCTCGAGTCATACAATGCATTGCATATTGTTGGATTAATATATTCAGAACCTGGATGAAGGGATGGGTGCGCTTTGCTATTTTGTGAACAATACCGATTGAAGGGTGGCTGACACACTGAGGGGCAAGGCTGTTTTTCAGAGGAACCTGGACAGGCTGGAGAAATGGGCCAACTGGAGCCTCGTGAAGTTCAGCTGAAGCCAGTGTGAAGTCCTGTAGCTAGAAGTAAACAACCTCTTGCTCCACCACAGGCTGGGGACCAACTGGACAGAAAGCAACATTGCAGGGAATGACCTTGGTCAGCAAGATTTGTCATGAGCCTGCAGTCAGCTCTGACAGTGAAGACCACACATATACAGGCTGTACTAGCAAGAATACAGCTATCAAGATGAGGGAAGTTATCACTCAGGAACAGTGATATCACACCTGGAACACTGCATCCAGTTTTGGATTCCCTAGCGTGAGAAAGATACTGACAGCAGACAACCACCGAGACAATCGCGGCCAGGAGCACACGATGTACAAATGAGGGGCTCAGAGAGATGCACTTGTCAAATCTGAATATAAGAAAGCTATGGGATGATCTTAATGCCACCTTTGCCAACCTAGTGGAAGGATATAGAGAATATGGACCAGACTTCCCTGAGATGCTTGGCAAGTGCTCAAGCACTTCTGTCTTGAGGTGGCAGGATGGGAGGCAACAGACACAAGCTGCAATGAAGGAAATTCCAATTAGACATTACCAAAAAATTTAATCATAAGGGTGGTCAAACACTGGGACAGATTATTTAGGGCAGGTTGTGGTATTGACTTTTTCATGCTCAAAACTTGACTAGGCAAGGCATTAAGCAACTTGATCTAATCTGCCCCTGCTTTGAGTAAGGAGCAGGACCAGATGACCTCTACAGGCTTCTTCCAATGTAAATTACTCTGTGATTCTTCAACATATTTGTGAAAGACAACAGTAAAGCTCCAGCTCTAAATGTATTGCCTTGTTATGAATATTTAGTTTTTCTCACACATGTAGAAAAAATGTTTTAAGTGTATAGATGTTTCATGAAAAGTACGAAGTTAAATCACTGTTTGAAATACAAGTCTCGGTACAATCCCAGCCATGAGCTGCCCGGACACCACCGTAATACACAGAACTGAAAACTGCTACTTGTACTTCTCAAATAGCCTTTTGTTTTACAGTATTCTCTATTACTACCTGTAATACAGAACCACAAAGACAATAGGTAATCACCTTGGTAATTTGTAAAGAAAGGCTATTTTTTTTCCTTTGGTTTGTAGCCAATTAAAGGAACCTTGGACTTATCATGATGAAGTGCTTGTGCGCTGATGAAGCATATACTAATGAAGTTACATGCATATTTTTATTTCTCTCAGACTGATTCAGCTCTGGGTTGTTATCTTCGCCAATACACTATTCAATAAGGTAGTTTTCCTCCATGTGACTACTATTTGAATTCAGGTACATGGCAACACAACTTGCACAAATTATCATTGGTTATCTTTTCATTATTAGCCACATGTCTGCACAAAGGAAAAAAAACGGTATTAACAGTAATTAGATTATAATATCCAGATATCAAGGCACAGGAACATACAAACCTCTAATAAGAAAAGTGCCATCATCATTTCTTTCTATCCAAAGTATGTCAATATGCAGTTTTATGGGTACCAGCTCAGATGCTTTGAGATTTTCATGTGGACTGTCATCCTAAAAAATACAAGTATTCAAAATTGAGTTTACCAGGAAATCAAAATTGTTAATTAATATGTTCAATTAAACATAAATGGATTTAATGAAACTTGAAAAGGAACACTTCAGAGCAGAATTTTCTAATGGGATCTCCACTAAACTTCTGCTCAATTTTCTTTCCTGGGGATCATATTAAAGGCCTGAATTTATCTCTGGTGTAAGTCTGCTGAACTCAATATATACAGTCTGACTAAAATACTTCAAAGTATTTTTACAGACATCTCAATAAGATTATATCCCAACTCAAGACATTCTTTAGCTCAAGAGCTCACAGAGTCAGAGATAAGAAACCTGCACTATATAGTATCTGATTTTCCCTTGAACTATTTAAAGATTGAATAAGTACAGCTATCATTCTCGAGCGGATTTTGTCTTTTTAGAATTTAGTTTGGGATGACACCAGCTGAAGTTCAGTTATATTACTGTATTCAACAGAAGAGAAACTTCACAAATTACTTCTTCTGGGGTCTCTCCAGGAAGTCTTTATAGTTCATTATCCCTGTCAAGCAGAATAACACTACCAGTATAATTAAGTATGTAGCATGAAAGCTGTTGAGATATAACTGCCAAAGTTTCTTGTGACAGCACTAAGATTGCAGTAGGAAATGCAAAAAATAGTCACCTTTCTTAAATTCTTCCCTCTCCACCCCCCGATGAAACACACTGAATCAAGTCTCATGCAGAAGAAATAGAATAATATATTGCATTGAACAGGCAATGCAGCATAAATTTGAACCATATCCTCTCACTCTTTATTACCCAAAAATTCACCTGTATGTGAAATTTGCAGTTTACCAATCATCATGAGTAACTTCACTGCAACTTGGGTGCACTGCTGAGTGAGCACTCCAGTGCTTTTGCTGCCAAGACAACTCTTGTTACTAGTTTAACAATGAATAGCCTATGAAGATGGTCTGAGAGAGGTGGGGTTGTTCAGCCTGGAGAACAGAAGGCTCCACGGAGACCTTATAGTGGCCTTCCAGTACCTATAAGAGGGCCTACAGGAGAGATGGAAAGGGGTCTTTTTGAGCAAGTGTAGCGATAGGACAAGGGGTAACAGTTTTAAACTGAAAGAGGGTAGGTTTATATTAGACATTAGGAAGAAATTCTTTACTGTGAGGGTGGTGAGACACTGGAACAGGTTGCCGCGGGAATCTGTGGATGCCCCATCCCTGGAAATGTTTAAGGCCAAGCTGGATGGGGCTTTGAGCAATCTGGTCTGGTGGGAGGTGTCCCTGCCCATGGCAGGGGGTTGGAACTAGATGATCTCTAAGGTCCCTTCCAGTTCTAACCATTCTATGATTCCCCACGTCAAACAGCTGCTTTCTCAAGAACATTTTGCTTAAGGCTGCCTTCTAGCAAATAAACTGGCACAATCACATTTTTAAATTTAAATGACTGTATGTTAAGATTTTCCTTTCTGCACTTGAGCATCCATATTTGTGATAAGTTGAAATCTGAGGAATAGATCCACAGCTCCTATACAAATTCTTGTGTTACTCCTGTAGTAGAAACAGCCCTAAAGAAGTGCCCAAGGATCCTCAGGGGATGGAAAAGCTGCATCACGGTCAGAGGGAACACCAATGCACTTTAAATAGAACACACACCACAGAGAAGGCAATTGCCCTTCCAGTCAAGAATGAGAAGAATCAAGGCCTCAGCCCCAGATGCAGAACTGGAGCTGCTGTTATTCCAGTCCTCACTTTGAACAAAGTTTATATGGGCAATTATTAATTTCTAAAGCAATGTTATAATTATCTTATCTTTACGTTTGGGTTGGGGTTTTTTTTTTCCCCTCTTGCCCCCCCACTTCCAAAAAAGTGTCCTTATGTTCATATTCAATGGTTGTGCAGCACAGAACTCACCATCTCCTCTAAATGCCTGAAAGAAAATCCCCTAGGAGACTTGAGCAGAAGCGTTCTCTTAATGTTACTATTTTAAGCTATGATGGTGAGAAAAGTTTTCATTATTTAGTATCTCTTTCTAGGTAGGGCAGAACATGAGATCTGGGTTCTAAGAAACAGTATTCAAGTGGCTTGAACTGGAGGTCTCATTACCTTTTCCCTTCTTTTGTACTGAACTTTCATTAAAAGAACTATCCTCTATGTAGGAGAGAATATTAACCTCTAGAATCTATGTTTTGTAATTATGTTAAGCAAAAAAGCCCAAACAGAAAAACCCATATTGTGCCTCTAAGAACTTGGCATACCTAACATGTAAAACTCCCAGACACTGTCATTCTACAAAAGAGACAGGGAGGAGAGGAAAAAAGTATAAAATATTAATTCATATAAATAGCTTAGTCATGCAGAGAATTCCCCTCTAGGCATACCACACAGCTAACCAAATCTATGCATTTTTAAATTGTTTTATTGTTATCTAAAGACCTTCCAGAGTATGATAGCAGTGTCTTTGAACTTAACTGTATCCAGATTAGTAGTTTATCATCAAAGAAACAAGAACACAATTTCTTTAGAGCAACCGCATAGCTCACTATGTTAACATACTTTTAAATTAATCCTTGCATTAGAAACTTTTATCTTCATAGGCATCACTTCTGCAACAGTTTCATCTTCCAGAAAATGCTGAATGTTTGTGAGGGAAGATGTTAGAAATTCAGCACTGAAATTCTCGACATGACACTGAAGAAAACCATTTTTCACAGCCAGCAGAGAATGTATGACAGCACTAGGCCCACTTTCCCATCTCAAACTGATCTCAGGTGATGAATTAACTGTTCCAGGCACAGATTTACAGTCGGAACCTGTTGGAAAATGAAAACAAATTTGTATTAAAATTTTGCAATGTACAAAAAAGCAATTATGATGCAATTACTTCTACCTCTATTGTCCAAGTGATTTTCCTAAAATATTTAGACGTAATAGCCACGAATTATGGCATTACAAATACAGAACTTCAGAGGAAATTTCTAAGTATATGACTTCAAATTACAAAAGAGAAATAAACAGTACATGCGAGGACTAGTACCTCACTGTAACAACAGAGAAGGACAATACAGAACTTTGGCTGTGAAAAAAAAAAAAAAAAAAAAAAATTGAGATCTATTTCAGGCCGAAACTGAAATTCTGAAGAAATATCCCAGAAAAAAAAAAAAAAAAAAAAAAAAAAAAGTGTATTTCCTCAATGTCTTGATGATGGAAAAACAATTATTTTACATTCTTTTCTGTTAACTCCTTCAATTTTAATTCAGAAAAGCATTTAAGTCTGTTCATCCTCTCAGGAGAGCAGCTGTTCTCTTCTAAAGGCAGAATTTCCTGACTCAGGAACTTACTTGCTAACACAAAGGAACATAAACAGCAATGCAGTAAGATGGAGAACACAACCACATCGTGCTTCCATTATTTGGGTGGCAGCAGATTTGAACCTTAAAGAACCTCTAGCAGTTCCTTGTTAGTTTCAATATCTTTAACCAGTAAGGACAATGGCAACATTCAACTAAAGAGTTCTAAAATAAAATTTTAAAAATAGAAGTAAAATAAAAAAAATAAAATAAAATTATATAAAATAAAAATAAATAAAACATTAAATATTTATGGTAACCACATATGGAGAGGCAGAAAATGGCCAGTATCCATTTTTTGTACAAAAAAGAGAGTTCACCATCAGAAATAATTACACCATGGGATTCTCATGTCATTTGGTCACTGTGATGGCTGACACACAGAAATTACCTATATTACGAAATGAGTATTCACAGTAATTATATTAAGAAGCAAACATTGAAAGATAGCTGAAATCAAAGTAACCCATGTAAAATCAAATTAATTATGTCAATTTTCATTAGTAGAGCATCTAACTGTTAAACAAATTTGAGAGAATTAAAACAAAAAAAAATGCTTCTTGGTTTAAACTCTGGCTCCCTCAGGGAAGTACAATGTTTACAAGCTTAGAAGTTGGAAAAAGGATGTGGATAAAGTTTAATTTTAGAAATGAAGTAAGATTGCCTTTTTCTATTTTCGTTTCTTTAATACTATTCTTTCTCCTCTCCCCATATTACTGATGTGCAGTTTATTGTAATCTCTCCTTGATTTCTGCTTGTGCATATATGAGCAATTACGGGAAAGCTGAAGAGCAGATGTACGGGAAATTTACCAGCAGCCTTCTGATACCTCTGAGGACGTTATAGAGCCAGAGCTGGGCTCTTCACAGGGTGCTTGTCAGAAGATTGAGAGGCAACAGCTCAAATCACAAGTTCAAGCTGAGTGTAAGGAATAAGGACAATTAAGCAGGGGTGCAGGCTTCCTAGAGAGGTCGTGCAGTCTCTGCCCTTGGAGGTCTTTTCCAAGACTTCATGAGATAAAGCCCTGAGCAACCTGGCCTCATCTCAGAGCTGACCCTGCTCTGAGAGCAGCACTAGACTAAAGACATCTTGACACCGCCTCTGCTCCTCTACCCTCAGTTATCCTGTGGTCCTGTGAAGTGAGGGTTTCCTCTGTGGTGGCTTCTTTGCTGTCTACTATCTAAAGTTAAATAATAATGCATACTGTAGCAAGTGCAGCGCACTTTACCCCTCCACTTCAGAGATAACCTACTGCGAATAATCTGACATGTACTTTTCTACTGCAGAGAAAAATTATGCTGGTGAGTCTCAAGTTACATTGCTTCTCTTCAGTAAAACTTATCCTGGATGCCCGTATATAAAGGACACCCATACTTCACAGAAACAGTGTTTCTTCTGATTACTTCTTCTGAAATTACACATCTGGTTTACAAGGCACTTGGTTAAAAGTCCAAGGCGCCACTGCTGATTGCATTACATTTGTGAGAAACAGCCTTTTTGATACATCAAGTCTCTACAGGTCTCAGGTATCCTGTTAAAGAAAAGACGCTTGCAGCATGTGAACATATACTTCAGTATATTACTGAAAATTGTAATTTCAACATGCAACAGACATTGCCTGGAGCTACAGCAGTTCCGAGTAATTAATTTGATTTCCTATCTGTAGATCAATTGGGTTCCTCTTTCTGTATGGTGCTCCTTTCTCATGGATGACCTAGCACAGCAGTAGTCACGGCATATGCACGTATCTGTCGGCACCGGAGTCAGGGTAGATGAACATATTGTTCATCTGGGTTAACAAAGACCAATGGGAAGAACTGTAAACGAACATAAAAATCTTCAGCCTCTGCCAGAACCTCTCCCTTTGCAACCACTGTGCATACAGGTTTCCACAACACTTAACAGCTGTTACTCCATCATTCAATCTCTCCAATATGTAAGTGAAGAATTGCTAAATTACACATTCCCTTCACCTCGGGAAAAAAAAAAAACAAAACAAAAAGCAACAAACAAACAATCAAACAAAAAAAGGCACACTGCAAGTATCAGGTACCTTTTGTGGATCTAGTCCAGACAGAAAAGAATTAGGTACTAACAGTCCTTGGGAGGAAGGGCAATTGTCCAGACGGGAGACCAACAACCACTCTGTCCAATGAGTCCCTGGAATTGATTTGGGAAACTTCATTTCCCTTAAGGATTTATATTCTTCCCACAAATATAGAGAAAGAAATAAGTAGTGTGTGCTGCAAGTATTTCCAGACCAGAAAAGAGTGCCTGCGTCATTGCTGGAAGAATCCAACAAAGTATAGAGAAACAGCAGAACAAAAGACCACACATTCAGTCTCAGCCATAAAGTCAATCTTGGTTATCTTACTGATACCTGAAAGGGGCACAGTCAAGAAATGATGGAGTAAAAATTACATTAATAAATATATTTGGAAGCAATTTGGAAGCTGCTATGAACTGCTGGTCTCTTCTCCAAGAATGAGAGGGTTTCAGTAGAAGCACTGTCCTTCCTAGAGTACCTCTACCATACTCCATCCCCCCATCTTTTGTTACTGCTGCCAGACAAGAGCTGCTAAAGGCATCGTCCTGCAGCGAAGTACACAGCTGCCACATGGCCCTGAACACCTTTGTAGACTGTAAGTATGACTTGATTATTCATTGCTTTGCATGATTCCTCAGTTTACTGGTTACCATTATTAATTCAGCCCTTGAGTAAGTTTTATTAAAGGTCTTGAGGGGGGGTTGCTTTTATTGGGATATTTTCTTACACTTCACCGGTTCTTTTAGTTGTATTATATTACTGTTAACTCATTTAAATTGTTTCTTTTGATCTAATTCTCAAGCTTTTTCCCAACCTTGATCCTCCGGAATGCCTTTCTTTTTTTTTTTTTTTTTTTTAACTGGTTTCTCTCTTAGTTCTTTTATTAGAAGGAATGTGGGAGATGGGGAGCAGCCTGACTGAGTACAGAAAGCATAGCCCTACAGTGGAGCGAAGAAAAGATCAGTGGAGAGGAAAAAAGAAAAACGGGAGTGACCAGCAGTGTACAAAACCCAAAAAGATGTTGTTGGCCCACCCATCTCAATACCCACCAGAAAGGGAAAGGAAGAGATATGAAGCAGAAGCATTTGGAGATTCCATTCACATTTATAATTCTTTGTCCATAGAATAATCAGCCAGTGCACAAGCCTCTCTCTCAATCAGCTGAACGAGAGGAAGCAAGTTCTAGTTTTAGATCCACATGACAGCAGGGAGGTGGCATGTTCTTTCTATTTACTCCCTCCTGCTTTTACAGAAGATATGACAGATAGCCAGAAATCAGTTTGCCTGCTGCATAAACTGCAAGGCAGCCATGAGTCTTCCCTGCTAGACCACCCTCTTGCCTTCAGATGCCTGAAGACAACTCCAACATCTTGCCACAGCTGCTCAGGCAGCAACTGCTGGCAACTGCTCAGCTCACCAGAGTAAATGGGCTCTTTAGCTGAGGCGTCAGAGGCTGTACCATCAAGCACAACTTTCTGAGGAAATCCATGCTGCTGGAAGGCTGGGAATAAATGGCAGCCAACAGCTGCCATAGCTGTTTCCTGGGATAGAAGATTTAGCAGAAGCAGGAAGCAGGTGCATCAGGGATCTGCCCCAAAAACCCTACAGTGCAACAGAGCTGGCATCCAGCAATCCATGTGGAAGGCTGGCAGAGGGGAGCAAAGCAAACTGTGTCATGAGGTGGCACGCCAAAACATCAAGCCAAGGAAAAATCCTCACAGTATGTGAACTAGGTTTTCTGGCAGAGAATATATATGTACTCATGGCCAAGAACAGCTCTGACAATACACTGGTTGATCTCGTTATGCAAATATCTGGCACGACACTACACCCTGTGTTCCTATCAAGCTTTAAAAAGAAAAAAGAGGGGGGGAAAAAAAAAAAGCTGTCCTTGCAGCTCATCTTTCCTGACACAGACTCAATTTTTAGCTTTTCTTAAACCACAGATTATGAATCTGTTTAAACTCTGGGTGTTAATTTAACCTAGAGAAATAGATCTTGAAGAAAAGAAACAGCCCTTTGAACTAAGGTACATTCAAGCAATGTATCATTAGAGAGTAAGAGAGTTCCATCTCCATAAAACCATAACATAATGTAATGCAACTTACTTGACTTTAATCAGAATTCAATGCAACACAATTTTTTACCCACGCTATCAGAAATAGTTCAATTTTTATGAATTAAATTAGGAAATTTAGGCAGTTAGGAAAGAAATTAGAGTAAATATTCTAAACCAGCATAAAAAGGATGCTATTGCACTAACATAAAACTAGTTCTGTGCTTTTAGGCTAATACAGTGTTTTTATTTACTTAGAACAAATGTTTCCAACTCCAGTTTCACAATACTGAGATCCCATTGTTAGCTCTTACCAACAGTTCTGTTGCAAAGATAGTGTCGAACACTGATATTTCCCAGTTGATTTGGTATCACCTGGTTGACCTGTAGGCATATTTCTGTGTCATCACCTCTGATGTCAATTTCACCATTAACACCAAATATTTGGAAAACCACAACAGACATCTGTCAACAAAATCAAGATAAAACAATATGAGATTATAAATTGAATTTACAGTTATTATTGTTTCTCTAAGCTTTTTCCCCCCACAAAAAGAAAAGAATCTTTGTATCCATAACTGTTGCTCACAGAAAAGAACAGTTTTCTCATTTCTTCTTTTCTTTTTGTTCCCATTGGCTTGACAATGGGGTTGGTTGCATGATTGTCTGTCCAAAGACAGACACTTGTATTTACAACCCACGAATACCAACTCAGAATTGGCCAGAAAAGCCATGAAAGTGAGACAAACATTTCCCACTCTAAGAAGCATGTGACCTACGTGACACTTGAAATTTTCTAAGGCTGCATTTAACTTCATCCATATCCTAAGCACAACCAAGCATTTGTGGTGCTGAATCAGATCTGGTTAAAGAACCAGGATAGGCTACTAAACTTTGGCTATCTGCATAGTAGCTAGACCTTTTTCTCTATTTAGTGCATTGCAGTATCTTTCAAAAAAAGTAGCAGTCAGTTTCAAAAGTCAGCTTTGGTATCAGAGGACTCATGTCCATCATTGTTACCACTATTTTGGGGTCATTCTTCTAATAATTTTTTAGTTATATTCTGCAAGTAGAAAAAAATACACTAACGTGCAATCATTTCAGTGAGCTACTTCTGTTCATATTTGTTTTTGAATGAAAGTGATCCACAAACACTTAAAACAAAGGTAGGATTACATGACTAACATTCCTAAAAAGTAAAATATGTCAGCAAGCAGACAATAGATTTCACTGTCTTTTTTGGGTCTACATACTCTTAGAGCTCCAGTTCATGATCTTAACTGATACAAGAATGTAATTTAAGCAGCATTGATTATGTCAAGGATCAGCAAGGAATAAGTAGATAGGCAGATGGAAAAAAAATTGGACCCTGCATGCTGTTCTCTGAGAGGAAATCTCTCACTTGCACTATTCTGATAATCTTCTCTAAATAGTGGGCATTGTCCTGCCACAATCCTGGACAAGCGGCATCTGTGATCTGATCCAACAGGGCAGTTTTTACACCCCTACTTGTAAACACTACAGAATGCTACCAGTGCTATGGAAGCATCTCCATGTAAGAGATGTCAGTTATGGTGCTTTCTTTTATCTATACTTGATGTTAAGAAGCTAATTTTAAATATCATATTCAACAGAGCATAGAAGAACATAATGATATTATAAAATATTCCTATGTACTGAAGCAGAAATATTCCTTTAAGTGGCTACTGCCATTTATCAACAGTGGCTATAGAGGAGATAACCAGGACAAAGAATGCTCAGTGTAACTTGGATTGTAATCTTCATTTGCACTTAATACAAGTGCACTAGATCTATAGGTTTACATAATGCACTAACAAAAGCTCCCAAAACTACTTGAAAAAATCACCTCTGAAAGCATTCACTTTAGCTCTATTTTAAGGTTTAATTTACTGAAGCATGTAGTCTAATGGAATTCAATAATATTACCATTTCTTCACTAGTCTCATGGGCATTCTCTGAAGCAGCGCTCATGGCATCTGGAGATGACCCATCACAATTTTCAATCACTGTGCCTCCTTCATGGGCATTTTCTGATGGGCTTTGATTGTTTGTGGCTGTAATACCTTCCATATATACATCAGAAAAAATGCAAAGTTAGCATAGCATAACCTGAATCACTCCTGCATTAAGAATAAAGTCAGCGTCTGTTATCGTATGCATACATTAACTAATTTTTTAAGATGAGTTGAATGGTTTATTAAACAAATATTTATGATTGAACCGCCAGATCCATTCCTCTTACAGAGATTTCAAAGTTCTAGATGCTATGCAAGTAAGGCAGTGTATAGTGACAAACTCAAAACGGCACTCTACATGCATTGTTTAAAAAATTGTGAAGGGTCTTTTTTAGTCTTCCAAATCAAATACAAAACTGATCCAGCAAAAAAACGGTTAAAGATTCCAAGTCATATATCTAAAACACTTTTAGAGCAAAAGTTTGCAGTTTTATATATAGAGAAATAAGCTATATATATTTTTTCATTAGAGTGAACATGGTAGTGTTTCCTTGACAACTAGAAAGCATGCAGACTTAACCTGCAGTTAAATACTGTTTAACAAGCTAAAAAGACACATAAAGATTATTTAAAATGGAAAATGTACTTTATGGCATACTCCCACATAAGCCCATGCAAAAATACTCCTACAATCCAAATACATAACAGGCTGAAGCATTCTTCCCATTGTTGTTCTAGACTGACAAGAAACCCCACAGAAAAAAAATGGTCATTCTTCATTCAAAGTAGAATTTATCAGAAAAGAGGTATCAATGAAATCTTACCATATTTTCTGACATTAGAAAATTATTTAATCAGTTTTGCCAGAGAGCTACTAGATCATTAGAGTTGCATAATCCACAATACTACAGACTATACAGACATAATTACCAGTCGCCTGAATTCCTCCCTCAGATCAGGAGCAAACGCTCGTGCACAGAGGAGCAAAAATTGGACAAATACCTGCTGTTAGACAGTCAATAGGTAAGAACTGCTCCATAAGGAACAAACTGCAAAGAGACTACCAAATCTATCTGCCTGGTAATTAGGGATCGTGAGCATTTGTGAAAATCATCTACATTTAAAATTAAAGCTTCTTTACCCCTTCAAGCGTAACACTGATTCAGGGTACAAACCTGTAAATGCTTAAATCCAAAGTAACAGCTTTTAAGCAAAGCAGGGAACACTTCTGCTTAATTCAGAGTTGCAACATAGCACTGCAATGCTTCTACCTTCCTCAAGAGAGGAAAATTAAATAGTGTTTAATTAAGAAGCACTACTTAAGCAGTACACTTTACTGTTTTCCCTTGAAATGATGTGCTGTGAAGATACTTGATGTTACCAACTGGAGAAGCTAACAGAAACAGTGCAGTGAAGTACCCAGGATTTGCTGCACTACAATTCTTCTGAGTATTATTTTAGTAATAAATAATGTTTTCATGTATTGCTTAAAATTATTTTGTTAAACCTACTTACCTTTCTCCAGAAAGCTTTGGCTGTCACTTCCATCGCTCTCTATCAAATGATCCTCCAGCATCATACTATCAATAGAGATGGTATCCAGAGAGACTTGTGATGGACTTCTCTTCATATTCTTGTAGGAAACAGAGAATGTAGGGAGGTTGGATGGGCAGCGTTCCTTAGGCTTTGCACTTATAAAATATAAAGATATTAGGAAATTATTATTTCAAAGTAAAGGAATTACATATAAGTTACCTGAAAAAATTCCTGTACATCAGATAAGATATAAAAGAAAAAAATCTGATCATTCAATTATCCTTTGGCAAGAAAAAGAGATAAGCATTCCGGTAGATATTTATGTCAATGTTTTTCTCAATACATATTTCATAGCACTTAAACTGAAAGTAAACAGTTTAAATCAATTAACAGTTTATTTTAGCTTTCACTGAATGCTGGATATTGCATATCTTATATCTTGATATACTTTTAAAGTTTTCATCTACTAGATGTTCGCTTCTGTTGAAGTGAACTGTTGACCATTAATAAAAGCACGTGGCCAAGACTGATAAATATTTTCAGATAGTAAGAAAATTGATTTAATATTAAACCTTCTATACCTTGATGCAGACTGGGATGCAAACATTCTAACCGAAGTCACTTTCTCTTTGTTGATTTCAAGTTCTTCAGGTTCTAAGGCAGTTTCTGTTTCCAAGTCAGTGACTTGGGTAGGACAGCCTTGAGTTGTGCTTTCCTGCTCATTTAACTTATTTGAGAATATGTTTTTGTCAATCTCTTTATCAATGAAAAATTCAGTAGAATCTTCTCTCTTATTTAAAAGAGATGCTGAATCCCTAGGCTGCAAGCTACTTCTCTCACTTAGAGGTCCACAGACCTCCTCTGAATCACTTCTACTAAAAAGTCCACTGCTTCCTCCTTCACTTGTATCTCCCAAACCTTTATCTGATGCATCATCTGAAAATGACGTTCCTTTCTGAAAATCCATATTACTGTCCGATTTAAACAAAAGAGGATCTATTAAAATTTCTTTATTAACTTCACCATTCAGAGGCTTGCAGTCATTTACATAATCAAAATTAGTAATACCAGCTTGCACTACCTTATTGCCAATTACTTTACTCTCTGAAGTAAGAGCTTCCCCATTTCCCAATGGGGAGAATTCTGATGCCACAGGACTTCCTTCTTCCACAACTGGAGACTTGCAAGGGTTTCCCTGAGTCACTGGATGGAGCAGTAAGGCTAGCTCTGCACTTTTCAGTAGGATCCCAATGCAGACATCCGTTTGCTTTGCAGGTTTTCCTGTCACTGCTTCTACATCATTCCTTAAGTTTTCCAGGAGCAATACAAGAGATTCATGAAGAAACAGCAAAAAAAGATACTGGTAATGATTGATCTGCACGCTTACGTGTTTTTTAACGTGGACGAGAACATTTACATCTGCATCAGAGGAAGAGCTTTCAGCAAGCCCTCCTGAAGTGTCTGACATCTGAATGCTGTTGGTCAAGGGCTCTGTCTCAGTGCTGTAATATTCTTTTAGAAGTTTCTTACGTTGCAGTCTATTGGCAAGATCACTAGATTCACTTTTTGGAATGTTCAAAGCTGTCTGATTATGCGATAAAAGCTCTTTCTGTGACTTGGCAAATCTTACTGGCTGGCAAATCCAAAGTGAAAGTGGGAATGAATCCACAAAGCTTATTGGTCGGCCTTTCCCACTTTTTGTTCCTTCATAATCTATCCAAAACTGGGAAAAATGCAAAGCCCAAACATCAGTAGCTGCAGATGTCTTTAATGCACATTTATTTAATTTTGGGATGATGTAACCTTTATAAACATCATGCATTTTAGTATCTTGTTCGTGAGCATGTCTCTGGAAGATTGGATGCAAAAGATTAAAATTCCTCTGAGACTTAGGAAAAGCAGTGAAAGTTCTACTGAAAAATTCACAGTCTTTGAAGTTCTGAAACAAAGCTTCTAGATCAGAGTGTCTGCAGTTTGGTGAGTATCTTGTATTCGTAGCAATCATCTCTGAACTTTGAATGGAAAGTGCACGAGGCTGATCTCTATGAATTTCAGGTTTGTTTTCAGCAGGGATGATGAACTGCAAGAAAGAAATATATTTTGTCTTGTTAGAAATATGTAGATTAAGAAGGTATACAATTCAAGAAACAAAATAATAACCATGACAGCTAAAATAAAGGAATATAATTAGAATTTTATGAGAACTCAAGCACACTGACACAGAACAGGGATAAGTCAGGCTCACAGGTTATCATTTGCGTTTCCTCTCATTTTTAAGAATGATGCTGTGTCATCTAAAACTCAGTGTTTGTACAAAACCAGAAGGGTCTCAGGCTTTTCTTATCTGAAGGATTTAGATTTAAACCAGCTATATTACGCCGAAGTTTCTGATTTCTTCAACTTCGAAACAAGTTGGCAGAAAGTTTCTTCAAGTGTTCCAAGTATTTACAGCTTTGAACTCAAGTTACAATTCTCTGTTCTTCAACCTGATTTGTCAAATAGGGTTGTTCACTACACTGAGTACTACAGTATATTATTTCTATGTTAACATAGAAGAAAACAAACTAAGCATGGTAACACTGCCAATATTCTTAACATTGCAGAATACAGAATAGGTGACCACTATCTGATAATTATAATAAATTTTTTTTATCATAAAAATCAAAATATACTCCAAATCCTAAAAAAAAAAAAAAACCAAAACAAAATAGTTCAGTATACTGGATTTAATTTAACTTCCATATCTTTAGTGCAAGTTTTAAAGGAAATACATGTTTTATGCCAAATCCTGTACTTGATGTTGTTAACATGGACCTTGGTCACACTAGTTTTGCTAGCTTCAGTGACACTATCTTCTGCCATAACATCTCCATGCAGAATCTAGAAAGATCAGAGTGAAAAGTCATCCTAGAAACACTTAAAAGATGGGAGTGATGAAGCTTCTTCATGTAAATAAAAGGACTCAGAACAAAATAATCAAATACGTTGCTATATAATTAACTGTATGATATGTAGGTATCAAGCACACCAATAATACAAGACTCATAATGTGCTAGAATAGAAATAATGCAATTAATAAAGGGATGAAACAATTAATAAGAATCAAAGTTTGAGGGACTTAAGAATACTTTCACCTCTGAACCTTGGAAACAAATGCCAAATGCAAATCAGGGAGGAGGTGGTGGTGGTGAAATTGTCTGTTCAATAATCTTTCTCCTCCACAAAAGGGGAAGACAAGGGAAGCAAAAATTTGATGTTCAGCTGTGTTAACAAGCATCTCTCCTCTGGAATAAACACATGGAGAACGTGTGTACCTGAACTACAGCCAAGGGCCAGCAGGAAAGAGTAAACAGTGAGAATGGGTTTTGAAAAAAGAAATAAACCTTCAGATTAACTGCTTTCTTTACTCCAGGCATTCACTAACAAGACAGAAGAGTTTTGATGTACTACAAGCAGAGGAACAAGGGAGGCCTCTTGCATTAATACAGAGTGCAAATATGAATTTTTTGCTAGTTGTTTCTACTTCAGTGCTCAATTCTTTTTTTTTCTTCTGGTATATCAACTTCATTGAACACAGTGAAGTAATTTGTTAATGTTCCCATTCAAGTCTTCAGTACAAAACCAAAATACCCCTAGGACATAGATGAAGTAGTACGGAATGGTATGTTTGTCTTCAAACCATCATATTCTGCACAGTTTTCCAGAACAGCATTACTTATCGCGTGGGTGGTTTGTTAATTTATTTGTCCATTTATTCCTTAAGCTGCTTTGCAAATAGTTTTTCAGAATAAAAGTATTTTTT
The DNA here is from genome assembly GCF_001431845.1 of Calidris pugnax. NCBI lineage: Eukaryota > Metazoa > Chordata > Aves > Charadriiformes > Scolopacidae > Calidris > Calidris pugnax. Next base: position 8,169,145 of record NW_015094506.1, on the reverse strand, counting down.
TCCAAGGATCCACAAAACCCCTCCTCAGTGACAGCATACCTTTAACATTAGTCCATCAACTCTAACGTCAACATGTTCATCTGACTTTGAATTGTCATTTAGCTTGTACATGGCCATGAACTGAATAAGACTCTGTTTCAAATCCAACACAAACTGATTCAGCCAAAGAATACTTCTCTCATCCAGGGTGAACTGTAAAGCATTCAGCTGGCCATACAAATTTGGACATGGAACTAAAAGAGAAAACAAAACAAAATCATGAGAATAAGTAAAGTATTTAGGGGTTGGTTTTTGATTTTTGGTGGGGTTTTTTTTGTTGGTTTGGTGTTTTTTTTTTAAAAAACAAGTGCAGACTTACATTTTTACCAGTATTTTACATCAGAGAATAAATTGTTAGGGGACACCTAAAGTGATGCTCCTTTCTCTCACTCCAAGCAAGTAACTGAATTTTTGAATGTAAAAGCTAATATTAGAATAAAATGAAGCCTGAAGAAAGGTGGAGAATGTCCTCATTACAGACGAAGGGCAGGACCAAGGAGATATGCTGTCCTCAAGTCCCATCCTCAAGAAATCCCCTGACATTTCTGTATATAAAACAGGGCCAGCTCCATAACACATTAATAAAAATAACTCCAGCAGATCTTCATTGCATCTTAGATATCACTAGTTTGAGTTCTTTTCTGTAGCCACTGAGTTCTTTTCTGTAGTCAGCCAGTGGAACCGCATGAACAATACATGCGTGCTACAGAATGAATAATTTATGTGTCAGTAAAAACGCTGGGAGTGTTTTCAGACTTAAAAAAACATGTTTATACTTAAAAACAGTATTTATAGGAATTTGCCAGGAGCAAGTACTGCAGAAATGGAGCAGTGTTGTGTTCTTCCACTGTAAAAAGCCATTACCTATTTCCAACTGCCAACCTGGAATTGGTACTAAGCTTAATAAGGGTGAAAGTAAGACATAAGATTTATGGTTCAGTACCAAAAAAAAGCCTTACTAGGAAAGTCCTTTCCATCGGGGTAGTAATATTCAGTGAATTCAATATGAATAGCTGGCATTTCTGGTGGAAGATAAAGTGACTTTTTATTGCAAGAGATCAGAGCTTTAGGGGAAGAACGACACTGGTCTGCTGTTGAAACCTGTAAACGATAAAAGATTAGTTTCATTAATACATTACATTTTTATGAATCATTAAGCATTTGCAGTTGCAAGGCACTGCTCCTAGTAGGGTAACATTCCACTGCTCTCAGATGTAGATGCCCAACCACACAAAGTGCTGACAACGAGAAACACCTAATTCCCTTCTAGTAAAAGTGATCTGCATAGAACAGTTTAATGAGAAAACTACATACTATTAACAGTACCAGGTCCCCTTCCTTCATGCGAGGCAGGAGGCAGCAGGTCACTTTCAAAGGCGTTCAGTAGAAGCCTAGAATGATCTGATATTTTTACTGCAAACACTACAGCTCCTGTATAAGCAACTACAGTAGGACGTGGTATATTTTTATACTGTCTGTCCAAAAAGATCCCGTATCTAGATGATAAGGGATAGATAAGCTAGAGAAGTTTATTACAGAAATGTTAGGAAGTCCTTGTTTTGTCATAAAGACAGGTTCCAGTACACGGGCCAACTCTTGACTGTTCCCTGCTAAGCACGGTGTTCAGCATGCACCTGGCAGAGCTCTGTATGCTTGGCTGTGCCCGAGGGTCTACTTCACAGAAGAATCAAGACACTATAGGACAGCAATCCTCCCATTTCTGTTTCCTTCCAATGTAAATTACAAAACAAGAAAGATATCACCTTTTGATATATATTTCACCTTAGATTTCTTGGAATGTACCCTATTTTAAAAGTATGCTGTCAAACCAAAGCTCTTTCATCCAACACAGTAGGTCAGACTGCTAGTTTAAAACTAGCCAACATATTAATATTGAATATATGATGATGTCTACTTGCATTACTTTCACTGGAAATAATGAATATATAACCTTTATAAGCCTGCTTCACTCTGTAGCTGTTGTCAAGCTACAAACATCTCTGTATTAACACACACAAAAATTCAAGTAATTACAGATCTATTTATTGTATAGAAATATTTATTGTATAGAAATAATGACAATTTAAAAAATATAAAAAGTATTGGTGTAGGGAGGGGGAGGAGACAAGTATCTGAAGAGCAGAATGCAAATGAAAACACTAATAGTACACAAAATGATATTACAAAACCATTTCAAATCCAGATGAAGGTTCCTGGTAGCAAGCTGCAACCTCCCACTCTCCCAGAAGCAATATGGCAAAAAAGCACTGAAAACTGGAACAAGAGCAAGTAGAGGTCACAATGACTAAGGGCACACACTAAGTATTTTTGTTAGGACCTGAAATTTAGAATAGATACCCCTATACCACTCTCATTCTGCCTTTGAGATATACTCCTTCACTATTCCAGTTGCCTCCTATCTGCAGCAAAGACTGAATCTGAAGAACAGCCAGCAACTAAAACTACTCACTCAAAAAAATTGGCCTGGGGGAGAAGAAGAAAAGAAAAGGGAAGGAAAAAAAAAAAAAAGGAACAGTTAAAGTGTCTACTCAGAATATCACTGGGGGAGGGAGGGGCTAAAGAAAAAATTTTAAAACTCTTAATGTTTAATTAATGTTTAAAAAAAAACTTTCCATATACTTTTAAACAGATAACAGTAAGAAAAGCATAAAATACAACACAGTACAATGAAAAGATGAAATTCCAAATGTCAGGATTTGGGGAACAGTAGAGCTCAGAGGCAGAACATAGTTGTGGTAGGGTATCATCTAATATAAAGTCTTTAAGAAAATATCCACCAATTTTAACAAAGCAGAAGCAGGCCCATAAAGATCTAATCCATCAATGAATGGAAGGATGTCTATTAATTTTAATGGGCTTTGGAATTGTCCCTTAAAAACCATAGTTAAGTAACAGTCAAGGGCAAAGTAGCCCCAGTTTTACTAACTTCAAGAAATGTACCTGATATATATTGAAATCTGCAAGTCTAACCACAATAGGACTAGACATCAGTTTGCCCTTTGGTTGTTGGGAAGATACAGAGGAAGCCCTAGATGTTCCTTTCGGTATCTGTTCCTTGCCTGTAGGAAAGAATAGCGATGGAATCATTGAAAGGCACAGTCTTTTTTAGAATAGTTTTAACATTTCATGGAAGTAGAGCATTCGTGATGCAAACAAAGTACCTGTTTGTAGGTTCTGAGGAGATACAGCAGGTGGTGATTCAGGAGGAGAATCTATGACCTGGTCCTTCACAGCCTGCTTAAGCAATTCAACATTGCTTTTGAATTCATTTAATAATTCTTTGGCCCATCCACTTCTGGTTTTAGTGGCATCACTATAATGCATCCAGTGATCGCAGCTGTCTCCTGCAATAGGAATGGAGGAAATATTAACTCATTTCAAAGTTTGCTTCGAACTAGATAACAAGATTCTACTATTTCATAATTCTTCAAATTATAATCTCATTGCATGCTGTAATTATAGAACAACAGAAGTTATAAGAGATGTTAAAACAGGAGTTATATATTACACAAAATCAAGTCTCACCACTTCACAAAATCACTCAGAAAACAATATATTGCCTCCTGCTTTTTAACACCACTAACTGATATTCAAAACATCATTGAATAATTCTAGTTTAGAGAAGTTTGATGGCAAATTCATGTCATATGTGAGAACATGCAAAAAAATGTTTCACTGAAAAAAAAAAAAAAGTTGAGAGCAAGTAACAGAACAATGTTCTCAGGCTCACTTTTTCCAAGCTTATCTTTCCTGCCAGAACTGTGTCCTAAGAAGTTTCTGGTCCCTTTCCAAAAACTAATTCTTTTTGTCCTGGCTCTCTAGCACCTTTATGGCACACAAACAAGAAAGTAAGTTCAATCAGTGCTGCAGCACACCCAGCCTTAAAAATCAAGCCCAGTGGAAATTCTTTTATTCATAACATGTCCCTGTCGGTCAAGTATTTAAACTTCTGAAATAAACTGAGATCTCTTCCAACAGCCCCTGTGAAAACAGTCCACTAACCTGTTCAATAATAAGGATGCAAAACAAATAAGTTCTATCAAGTGGTATATCACTCTCTAAATACCATATGTGAAAACTTACTTTATTTGGGACTTAATGAGGTTTTGAAAACTTACACTGGGGATAAGTAGATATAGTTGCTATTAAAATAGGAAAATGCTTTGGTAAAAACATGTGATTTCAAGTCTAAATGCAAAGATTTCAGCTTGGAAGAAACTAAGGGAGGGGCCTATCACAAGAGATGACATTTTTCTCCATGCTCCTGCCTAACAGCCTTTTGATGGCTATTCACATCTTTCTAGCTAAGGAAGAAGAGAAAGGAACATGGAAGAAAACAGAAAGAGAGCAAGAGGACAAAGATAACATTCAAGTCCATGAAGCTGGGATTCTCCAAAACAGGGCTGAAGTGGGCTTACCCCAAGCATATATACCTAAATTCTGAAGTATCTACAGGACAGCAGCATTATAGGGAAAGCTCTTGCACCCCTTATGGGAAGTTAGTATAGGTAGGTGATTCTCAGAAATGCTTGCACACTAACACCTTACTAAATTCAAAGAGAAAAAGAAAGCATACAAGATGCGGAAAAAGCATCAGGTTACCCAAAAGAATATGGAAGATAATGTTAGGAATGCCAACCAGAGTTGAATATAATGAGGATCATTAAGGACAACAAGAAAGGCTTCTACAGGTGTATCACTAGCAAAAAGAAGAGTAGGAAAAGCTTGGGCTTGCTGCTGAATGGGACAGGGGACTTGGCGACAAATGACATGGAGAAGGCTGAGGTAGTCACTGCCTTCTTTGCCTCAGTCTTCACTGGTAACACTTGCCTTCAGAATTGACAGGTCCTTGAGACCTTTGGGAAAGTCTGGAGCAAGGAAACCTTCCCCTCAGCAGAGGAGCATTAACTTCGAAAACAGTTAAACATATCAGATATGCACTGGGCCAGGAATCCTGAGGAGATGCAAACAAGTGCTGAAGAGAGCTGGCCAATGTCATGGGAAGGCCACTCTACTACTGAGACTACATCTGGAGTGCTGGGTCCAGTTCTGGGCTCCCCAGTACAAGGTGGCCATGGACTTACTGGAATGAGTCCAACAAATGGTCACAAAAATACTTAAACACCTTTCAAGGGAAGTCTGAGATAACTGGGATCATGTAGCCTGGAGAAGAAAAGGCTCAGAGGGAACTTATCAGTGCGTATAAATGACTGATGGGACAAATATATATTAGGGAGCCAGATTCATCTCAGTAGTGCCCAGTGACAGGACAAGAGGCAATAAGCACAAAGTGAAATACAAGAAATTCCACTTAAACATTAAAAAAAACCCAACCAAACAAACCCAAAACTCTTCTACTGTGAGGGCAGTTAAACATTGGACTAGGTTGCCCTGGGAGGCTGTAGTCCCTCCACCCTTGGACTTATTCAAAATCTAACTGGGCACAACACTGGGAAGCTAACTTTAATTGACATCACTTTAATCAAAGGAGTCGGACTAGACAATCTCCAGAGGTGACTCAACTACTCTACATTCTACATATGGAGATGTCATTGTCATGTTTATCTGTGAAAAGTGAAGAGCAGGCCACACTGCAACAAGAAAACAGTATTTTAGTGGAGCTGGCATTCATGTTTCTACCATCAGAATTTATTGCAGGTTGCCCAGGAAGAAAATGCTTTCCAATTTCTTGTATTGTCTCAATATATCAGCTTGACCAAGAATTTCCTGTGCTGCAAAATATCCTGCATGATGGCAAAGCAACAGCTTTCTCTGATCACCATCCACCAACACATCAGCTGCACAGATAATGGATCTGGATAAAAGCTTCTATGAAAGAAGGTCTAGGAAGACCACAAAAGTGATGGACTACTGTACAGACAGGCTTACAACATCCAATAAGTCTGTCTTGTTGCTAGGGTTATCACAGTCAATGGACACACAACCTGTTTCATTTTTCCCAAATACTACAAAAAGGCTGTTGTTGGAAGGCTTGATTTTCAATGGGTTAGAAATTGCCCTACAGCAATTATGCCTCACACTCCCTTTAGAGTCTTTCTGCGTGGGGTCTTCTACAAAAACATATTAACCAACCCCTCCCACAAGAACTCAAACTGCAAAATAATTAATTGTTGAGGGCTTTCTCCTGACGGGTTAATCGCAGTTTCCAAGATGACCATACCAAAAGAGCTATTTCTAAATATTCCATAGGCCAAAGAGGTACAAAACCAGAAAACAGTCTGGTAACAGTCACAGAAATATCTAGCTGTTTCCTTCTTGCCCACTGTTACAGAGTATTAATACAGTGCTGTCCTTCAGTATGCAGTATTGCAGAGCCTTGACATCAGGGCAGAAATCCTCTGCATATCAGGTGATAGCCTGATACAGCAGCATATAGAGGCATGATACCTACATGACTAGAGAACTCCCTTTGAAGTTTCAAGATTAACATGTGCTCCTTCTACTTTGAGTAAAGGGACTCTCCACCCTGTCTGTGATAGTTTGCCCATAGAATTTCCATATTCTTCTAAAGCGGTGAGATGATGACCTCTTAAAGTGGAAAAAGAAACTTTCTGGCATGTTCCCTTCCTCTCCACACATACACCCTATTGGATCAAACACCACCACCTTCGGCAGTTTTTTGTCATGGTTTATAAGTGAGACCTAGATTTCTGTTACTTAACCATACTTGCACAAATCACAATTCAAGACGGCAGGAGAACACTACCTTTAGAGGCACCACCTCTGCTCTGCAGATGATCCTTTCCATCTCTGGCTTCCTGTAGTGGGCATTATGTCCTCTGTAGCCATTACCTGAAACCATTCTCAGGGAGCTTCTAACACACCCATCCAACAGCCTACAGTGCATGGTTCAATCTCGCTAAGCACCCTTCCAAAAGAAACAATCCATTTATTTCCCTGCTTCTCTAAATTTTCTCTGAGGAGAGCACATAGAAATCATAGCTAGATCAGACCCTCGCTTAAATACAGAAGGAATCAGAAGTGACAATAAATGAGAAACATAGCTGGCTCTCAAGACAGGCATGTGCTAAACCTCTGTAACTTAAGGTCCCATTTTTATAGGGCAGGAAACCAATATCACTGATTTCAAACCATATCAGGGCAATATATAGGAAAGGAAGACTACTGTTTTTCTTAAGCATATTCTTTTCTGTGGCTGTGTATGTTTACTTGACCTATGCTGAATTACATTTTTAAGGTGCAAAAACTATACTTGCTACTTATGAATTAAATAGATTGATGTTACCGGATTCCATCTACAACCACGAGTGACAAGGAGGACAGCAGACTCATGAGGACAGTTAACTCAAATCTTTAATGGAAAATGGTGTGTGTAAGTAAAAAGCAACAGAAAGCCCAACCAATTCCTTCACCAACTAAAAACCTCTCCACTATACTGAATTGTCTTTGATCTCAAATTCAACACCAAACTGATTTTGTTGCTTCTAAATATTGCAGATTTCAAAAAAACATATTTAATAGAAATGATTTGTAAGAAGTGCTTCTTTGGAAATTGCTGACATCTGTTTAATAACAATTCCTTGACAAAAGGCTATATAATTGAACCTCTGCACACTGGGATTCTTGCTTAGCAAAATAAAATAAATAACATTGCTTGGTAACGGACACAAAATGATAATATGAAAAAAGAAAGATTGACTCTTGCAAATATCTAAATAGTGAATTCTCAGTCTGCCATACTACTGCCTTCCTCTGTCAATGCACAATTCTTTTCATGTCAGAAATGTGTAAACACCATTTTGTTGACCAAACAGAACAGCGAAAAAGAAAAGTGTTTGGCCTAAAATAGCTCATTCACAGAAATTAAATCGGTTCCCGAGTTGTTGCCTTTGTTGTTTGGTTTTGCATATAGAAGGAAATAAAAAGGTGTGTATTTCAAATGCTCAGAACGTTATTATCCAAGCTATATACATACACACAAACAAATTTTTAGTATTCAAGCAAGAAAAAGTATATTTACAGGTAACTCACAAAATGCTCACTTTCATACCTGCTTTGTGAAACGGGTAATAGTCCACTGTCAAATAGCTAAAGGAAAGCTGCATCGCCCCTCCTGTAACACGTCTATTGGAGTCTGTAAAATAAAACAATCCTCAGTTCCACAGATACTGTAGTTAGCATCTTCGTTCTCATGTTGCTGCATTCCTTTAAACACCTAACAGCTACTTCTTCCTCCCCTTTACTGGCTCTCCTTACAATCTCATTATCTTCCATCAAAATTTTCATTCAGGTAGTCTTCACTGGTTTCTAAAGATCAGCTTGTAGAATTCTGTGATCCGTACTCAGTCACTACTAATAAATTGCATGTTGTTTTAAATGCTATTAAAAAGAAAAGACAACTCTTTGAACGCATATTACTGCAGTTTTCCTGAAACAAAACTTTTCATACTGAAAATATAATTATGATCAGTCATTTGAAGTCAACAGTTACTTTCAAGAATAGTGTAAATATAATTTATTTTATCTGAAAAATATTATTGCAGTGAAGAGGTCTTTAGAGCCCTCTGTTCTGATTTTTTCCACTGCTAAATTTAAACTTCATGGCCAAAAATTAAGGACCAATAAAGGGATCTTATTAAGAATGATAAATCCCAACTGCAGTAGATACACCACATGCAAGGAAATATGTCTTTAGCCAGTGAACCTTACACTCTGCTGCTCTGCAAGTGTCTTCCTTAATCAAAGAAATACATTTGGTAAATCCTATGTTTTTCATTATTGTTTTCTTCAGCAGACCTTGTATGCCTCAATAAATTCTTCAGTGCCTAGCCAGCTCCTTGGATATACACTGAAATGCCATTCTCTTCTGATCACTTTTTAAAAGGCATTAAAAAACCGACATTTGTCATTTTCTTTTCTGGTTCTAAATATGGCCATATGCAATAGTCTTTCTTTAAAAATAAATCAAAACAAACAACAAAACACACACAAAATTATAAGGCCACAGAACACTTGTTCCATTCTATGTGATGCAGAGCATAACAAATTCTCTAAATTAGTAACACAAAGAGGACTGCTCTTTTATTAGTCTGTATTTTATAGGAGTATTACAGAAGGATATTGTATGGTGACCCTTTCAAGCCACAGTAATGTTGCCACTGCATTCTTCATAACCCAGTTAACTTATAATGAAAAAAAACCACAACAAAAGAAAACAGCAGTAACAACCAGACTGGACAGAGTAAGTTTCTAGAAGACAGGAAAAGGACTGAACCTACTAGCACTCTTAGCAGTTTTTATTGAATTTATTTTAAAATAATTACATTTCATAATGAAATGATGTCCTGATGGAGGCATCTAGCTCATTTTAAACGTGTCTACAGACACTGAAGACAATTCTGAATATTCCTTTAAGAAAGACTCTTGATTAACATTATTGTACTCCTCAAGGTTTTGTGAAGATTATTATGGTTCACAGGCATGTGACTTTAAAAAAAAAGTTACCTTTTTCTTTTGAATGGATATCATCACATATATGTAGGTCCAAATGGGAAATTACTAAGTGATGAGAAGTTTCCTTAACATCAAAATCATTAAACAGTTTTACTATTGCGTCATTTTGATCAGGTGCTGCTGTTGTCTGGTGTGCTTTCACCTGCTGAGAGCTGGGTGCTGGGGCAGAGCTCTGAAAAAAATATTTAGTCACATCAATTGATAAAGTTTATCCTTCAAGCGTAAATATCCTTTCACTTACTCAAAACAGGTCTTTGAAATAACAAAAAAATCTGCACCACATGCATTCACTTTAGATTGTTACTGAGGTTTAAGTGTGCTGTTTTAGAATAAAGCCGAGCTAATGGCTAGATGTCTCAAAGAGAAAATGCCAGTGCACCCCCCATTCTCTCCCTCCCCCCCCACCCCCAGACACTTCTTTAGACCCCTGTCACTTGCAGCACTGGTATTTTTCTAACTTTTGTGGAGGCTGTTCAGAGAACTAAACCAGCAGCAAACTATCAATATTTTGTTGGGTTCATTTCTGCTAGTTTAGTTCCCCAAACTACATCACATTAAAGTCAAAGGTGAGCTGGTGCCAGTACCAGGGGACTGAAGAATCAGGACCTCCTGCTCAGTACCAGCCAAACACTAATTGCTGTAGCTGAAACATCAAATCACATTGGAAGTCATCAGGACCACCACAAGAACTGAACTCTCCACTACTAGTACACTAGCTTTATTGTAAGAGGTTCCATACAAATTACTTTCAGTCTTGGTAATAAATTATGTTTTATTTTTATAGTACTGTCCTTCATCAGTGTATTAGTGCTGCTTCTTCACAGACAAGCAGAGGTCCCTCCCCCAACACTCACCAAACCTAGTTGGTCTAGTCTGCTGTATGGGCTGCAAGACAACCAAGATTTATGTAAGATTATCCTACACGCAGCATCAATATCACACTTATGTCACCAGAAATATGTTAAAAGTAGAATTATTTTTCACTATATATTCCAACAAGAGAGCTGCATGAAGGAAAGCTCTTCCTAAAAGCTCATCTTTCAGTACCATGAAAACAAACTGGATAGGGACTTGAAATCATTAGTACGCATATCTATCCACACATTAAGGTTACCTTAGTGTGTATTAAAATTTATTTTAATCCATAACCAGAAAATATTTGGAGAGCAAATTTACTAAACAGTTAACCAACCGTTAAGTAAATACAGACGTCTAAATACTCTGTACATGGATAAAGAAATACAAACTTTTTCTTTCCTGCAAATTAACATCAATATACAAAATCTTGTAAAATAAAGTCTATTTTATACTACTGTGATTCATTCCCAGTGTAATTTAAGATATACAGCTAAATGAAAATGAGTAACCGAATATTCTCTAAAACAAATTAACAGAACTAACTGCAGTGAGTTGTATTTTAGAACACCTGATAATGATACAGTGAGAGAATCAGCTATCGTACCTGTGCTGTTTCAGAAGCTGTTTCAGAAGCCAAGCTTTTTCTCTGTTCTGTTGATTTCTCTATGGCTTCACTAAGAGATTTGGCATACTGTACCATGGCTTTCAGCTGGGAATCAGTCAACACCCATAGCAAATCATCCAGAATTAGAACCAGTTTTGATGCCACTACATTACAATCCTTTAACTGTAGAATAAAAATGTGAACAAGTCAAATGGGTCCATGAAATACTTCCATTTCTTATATTTGATATAAGGAAAAAAAAAATCATTGAATGCAGAACCACACTTCCCAAAAAGCAGATTCCTTCCAAATAAATAACAGACATAATGAAATTAATTCAAATTGTATTTCTCTCATGAACTAAAAAGTACATAAAAACAGTATATTTATGCCTCACTTTTTATTTGTTTGGCGTGCATTCGATATTGAACTGATGCATTTCTCTAAGTCTAATTAATGTAAATATTGCCTGAATCTAGAGAGGTAAGATAACATGCATCTTCATAAACAAAGCTCTGCAGATGAAACGATTTCATTAGTAGGACCATTGCAAGGTCTTTATCTTCAAATACTGCTGCAATATTTCTTGTAAACTCTACAGTCTTACCAATTACAAATTTAGCTCAGGGAATTCTATGTTTTATATGGCCCAAATTTAAAACCTTTACTACGTGCATGCATGCATTAAGAGCGTGAGTTGGAAATAAATTCATAAAATAATAAAAATATTTCAAATTTTTCAAGTTTACCCTTCTTTTGAGTGTGACTCTAATCTTTGACTGGTTAGTAATCAATCGAACTGGAGCACTCATGATTTCATGCTTAGAACTCTGGATTGCATCTGCTTCTATTCTGATCATCTGCCAGTTGATTTCTTTAAAAGTCAAGACCTGTAAAAAGAGAGAGAAAAGAGAAAAACACCTTCATGCAGTAAGACAGTTTACTTGCACCTAAGTATGTGCACGTGTATGTATATATCTGCACATATATATGCACACACATATATCACATGTATCACGTGAGCCGTAGGAACAGAACAAATACAATTCTTATCCCACTTACAGGTGTCAGGAAGTAAAACCCTGATCTTTCTCCCTACCTCAAGAATGTCATAGAAATGTTAAGCTAGTTCCAAGCAGACAGAGGTAACAAGCAGCATTTAAAATATTGAGAAGAAAATAAAGGTCACAATTGTTGCATACTAGGTTACTTTTCATAGAGAGAAAAAAAGAAGATTGTGTAGTTTACTTTCAAAATGCTAAACCCTAGTATATAGGAAAGAGTGGGGAGGGGATCAAAGCTAGAGGACGGAAGAGGTTGTTAGGAGTGTTTTATTTCACTTAAGAGATAAAGGTAAACATTGTATGCCATATAGACCCCAGAAGGATTGAATCCATTATGTGGATTTCTAGAAGACACAGCAAGCAAATGCTAGAGTAAGCAAGTACAGCTGGATACTGAAAACCAAATATGGGAAAATAAGTGATTGTCCAGCAGCAACATCATGGAGAACATCAAATGAACAGGACATCAAGAGGAAAAAAACGCTAATTCTGGTTTCCCTAAAATTCCTTCCCACATTAGTCTCTGAGGAAAAAAAGATCAGCCACAGGGAAAGTGGAAGAGAGAAGAATTTGTTTGGTATGTGTCTTATTTTTCAGCTGCCGTTCTCCTCTTGTCAGTTTGAAAACTGTGCAGCTTATGTCTTGTGAATATAAGCAGAGACTTAAGTAAAACACACCTGGTGTGTTTGAGAAGGCAGCACACCAGTGAAGTCAGCAAGATGGAAAGGCACAGTGCAAAGCAGCCTGAAAAACACTATTTGCAGAAAAGCAGAGTACCTACCCTCCTCACCCAGGAGATGCAGTGTGAATGGAAGCTTCTAAAGAAATTCTACAGAGATTCCTTGTCACATTAAGAGCGCAGTTACAGCACAAAGCTAAAAGCTCACTCCCTTAAAATGCAGGTTAGAACAAGTTATCTTCATACTACAGTGTCAGTTTTGTTTTTTCACCTTTTCATGCAATTTACGTCTAACAAATCATTCACTACAGTTTCTAGAAATTTGTGTTTCCAGAATTCATTGCACTAAAAGGAACACTCCCCAAGGAAGGCTCTGTTGTGTATGGGGCAACTATTCAGAATCAAATTCTTTCTAAAAAGCACAAAATCAAAAAATATGACAATACAAAATCCCATCTAGTCAAACTTGAATTCTTCCTCTTTAGACTTCACTAACACGTGACCACTAGCACACAGATAAGCTACAGGAAAGAAAAAATATCAGAAAAATAGTTTTCAACTTATTATTTTTTGCAGAACTTTTAACTAACATTCTCCTGGAGCTTCCTTCTCTACAAAAAAGCAACCACTGGACTCCTCAACTCTGAGTAAACTTGTTTGTTCCAGAATAATTGTCTCTAAAGGGGCAAATACGGGCAAAATTTGAAATGCCTTTTTAACTAAGACTTATTTGAGCACACCTCTGGCCTTTCTCAATGCAACATACAATATTTAGAATATTTAGAAAACTTGCACTCAGTATACATTTTACTTTGGCTACATAGGAGAAAGTAAAAGAATGGTGTATAGCAATCTAGGATTTACATATTAAGTTCTCCCAGACAGCAAAACAGTATACATTTTACTGCCATTACTTTTTTATATACATATGATTTAGTTATTCCAAGAAATAGGGAATAAAATTCAGTTAAAACTTCTGAAAGAAAAAAAAAAATCCTTATTAGGCAAACCCTCAACAAGCAAATAAATAACCAGCTAAAGCTTTAAAAATAATAACTATAATAACAATACAAAACTAGCACAACCTCTTATCCTTCCACTTTAATATAACTTCCTTTTTTCTTTCAGTACTCTTCATGTCTGGTCTAGTTTGCATTTTAAAATGGTCACAAGCTTATAGGAGGTAAGAGGGGAACAGTACATATGCTTGCCCTGGACTTTGCTCTTCGCTAAGCATCCACTTTGGCCACTAGACTTGAGACATGACATTGGATCTGAGTCACACTGACCATTTTTACATCCTTTACTTCCTAGAGGACAACTGAAGTGGCTGAGCACAGAAAGTCTCCGTTCCCAGCAGCAGCATGTTTCCTAGTCTGTGTAAGGTTGCACTTCACCTTCTTTTACCACAAAACACAAAGAAAACAAGTTAGCAAAAGACAGTATTTACCTCTCCACGTTGGGCTTCCTGTATTCTGGTAAATCTGAGGTCAGCGTGTTCCCAGTTTGCATTTACACTATATATTCTCAGCTGGGAAAGTTCAAATGAAGCATTAAAGGCTTTTGCACCAATCCTTATTATAATGGAGTTCACAGAAACCGAAATGCCTTCAACCACTTTTTCAGCAAAGCCATATTCACTAAAAAGTGAAATGCCAACATATTAAATACAAACCTAATGAAATGGCACAAAATCAGACATTGAACAGCTTAAATACAACATGAAACAACCCATAAAATAAGTTTCTAATGTATTCTCCAGTTAAGAATTTCTGTTAAATATGCTTTATCTAGTTTACAATCATTTCCACCCTATGATTCTAATCTCAAATTAAAGAACAAATTTTGGACCAAGATCAATCTCCATGAAGTATAACTAATGTAATTTTTCCATGATAAATATTTTATACAAACAGACATAAGAATAACAATCTACAGCATTACACAGAAATCTAACTCTTCTTTACCCATACATAAGGAATAATTCATGTCAAATGAAAACTATTTGACAATTCCATTTGAACATTCCAATCTGGTATTTTTCTCTATAAGGTAAGTTATTCCACCCATTATAAATAATACCTTTCATATATGCAGAACAGTATGAAGTATTGTTTTCTTTCTATAAAAGGAAGACATCCTAAATGGTGGTTACATTTCTACACCAAATCAGCATGCTTTCCAGTATTAAAAAAGAAAACAGTTAAAATTAATTTTTTAAATAAAAATCTTACATGTTCTGAATGTTTTAGATTAGTGGATCAAAAATTTTATTTTTAATATTCTTTTAGCATTTAACATTTTTTGCCTTTGGGATATTTTTCTGCTTGTTTTAAAAGTACAGTTTATGTGGTTTGTCATTCCTTTTCCTTTTTATAAATTTCATCCTACACAGAATCTCTATGGCAATGATTTTCAAGCTGTACCCTAGGAGAAATAGAGGCCCATGGACGACTACTACATATTACACAGAAGTTAAAATAAGAAACGCAATTGTATCATCAAATTTGTTTCTCTGTATATGGGTCTCTATGCCCACTGAAAAATGTTTTGTGCCCATAAAAAGGGAATTATGGCAATGATTGCGGGGGTGGAGGAGGATTAAAATCCCTGATGTAATGCTATATCGTCCCACCAAATTGCTTGACTTTTAGACTATATAGTGTGCATGAAATGTTTCAGTAAGATTTGGCTGATACAATAAAGGAAACAGAACTTTAATACACCACACTAACAAATACTGTTATATGTTATTAAGTATACTTTTCTTAGAAAAACAAAAGTAAAAATTTAATTAAAAAACAACCACTCCAACATTATTTATATTTTTCAAATAGGCTGAAGGTAAGCTATCTTTAATTTTCAAAACACTTATTAGCAATTAAACTTGGTAAATTTTTGATGCAGTAGTTGCACCCATATGAAACATGCCTAGGAAGCTCCACACGTAGTTCAGACATTCCTTCCAGGCTTTGGGTCTGGATAGTTCCAGTATCACTATACATATAAAACTCCAACGACAATAATGAAATAACATTTTGGAGAGATGAAAATGGCAAGCTGCAACCCTATATACTTCTGGAAGCTGGCACGGGATCTGACTGTTTCATAGTAATTCAAAACAATTAATGATCAATTGCATGTAAGTATCATCACTGACCTTTGTCCAGATGCAGTTGCTATAGGAGATGGTCCATTAGGGGCACGTGGCTCTTCACATGTGCTCATTTCCATCACAACTTTATCCAAGGACTTGAAAAACAAAGAAAACAAAGAAATTGGACACCTAAGAGCTAACAAAGAATATAGATGACATGAAGAACAAAAAAAACCCCAACCAAAACCAAATCACTTGAGAACTTTTTCCGAAATGTATATACAACATTTCTTACCTTGTCAATTTTCCCATAAACTTTTGCAATGTACCAGTTTTTTAATTTGTTCATGTAAACTTTTAAATTTTGTGAATTCTAACAGACCTTCCCAGTCAAATACTGGATTACAGAATTCTTGATCCCTGAATATTACTTATCCATCACACACATTTTAAAAAAAATGCATTTCAAAACCAGCATGATTGAATGTGTTTTAGAATAAAAACTGATTGGGTTTTCTTCCTTTATGGTTGTTCTCTCAGCAAAATACTTAATACCTCCTCAGTTTTTTAAATAGTTCAGTAAATTCAGAAAATTTTAATGGAACATATTTGAAACTAGTCCACTAAAATTTGTGATAGTAGATGAAGTTTTATCCTACATGTTAAAACAAAAGCTGAATATATATAATATATACACAAATAAGCATGTACACACTCTGTGCGCGTATATGAATCTTCAATAGATGTAGTAAAACAAGTAATTTCTGAAAAGATATATTCTAGTATAACTTGCAAAACTTATTATAGTAAAATCATATGCTATTATTGTATTCTTTGTACTTAAGGTGGGACCCGTAAAAAAAGCAGCTGGGAATTAAGGGAACGAGACACTTAAATTCTACTTCAACCGAAGGCTACATTTAAATAAATCAAGCATACTAATAGGGGGGTGAACAGAATGGGAATAAACCCAATGCAAAACACTATTCCCAGCCACTGAATAAATCCAAGAATCTCCTAATTTGCAGTACAGTGTTTGTGACCTAAATTTATCATACAGCCTGGGCTTAATTTAAGGCTTATAGTTCTGAAATCTTCATACAGCCTGGGCTTAATTTAAGGCTTATAGTTCTGAAGGCTTATTTAAGGCTTATAGTCCTATTGGAAGCGCATTCAAAACACAACAGCTAATATTACATCCCTGTCTAATTCTGTCTTTATACCACCTCTTCTGAATTCCTCCGTTTACCCTCTCTTGGATCACACAAACAACACTAAAAAGCTTTGTCCTCAATTTTATTTTTCGTGATTCAACTTGCCCCACCTACTGGACTTTATTATGGTATTTATTGTGCCTGTATTCATAATCCACTTGCTCCACTAACCTTTTTTGTGAGCTATTCTTATGCATGAAATGCCCTGACTACTACCTAGAAATTCATGAACTCTCTACTCTGGATTTAATTTATACTTCATTATGTTTTGATGCTTAATGGGAAGCGTTATCTGTAACAGTAAATTTGGAGATTTTAGAATTATTTTCTCAGCTGTCTCTATGAGTAACTGGCCTTGCAAAACAACAACAGAGGAAAAAACAACAAGGAAAAAACCACAATCCCTTACTTTGAGGATGGGGGTGAGACAGGCAGGGGGGGAGCCAAGATTTCTTCTTGTTATCCTAACGTTTTTGGATGTTTGACCACTCTTTTAATGTTTCTTAAATTAAGACCTTTGGAACAATTTCCTTGACTATACGGGTAGTGTAAAGAACATTACACCAGTGCTTTAAGGAGTTCACACGTTACCAAGGAAGACCTGGATGTAGATTATTCATCTATTTTTTTCTCACTGGCAACTACAGTACTTTGACAGAGTAAAAACCGCTGCATAGCATCCTTGGGTCTCCAAAGCACTCCTCAAAATTATATAGTTTACCATATAGAAACAGAAATTAATTATGTGCAAAAACAACTTAGTATTTCCCAGTATGTTAACAGATGGATTTTCACAAAAGGCAAGTCAGCTCAATGAAAGTACATTTGGCTAGACAAGTGGATTCTAGTTACCTCCTAAATTATGCAAGTAGAGAATGCTATTCCAATTTATTTGAACTCTCAGTAACAAAAGCATCCCCACCAAAACAGTTGAAGTTCAGTGATGTAATAAAGAGCTGAAGTTGGACCTTCAGGCCATTCACCTTTCTTTAGAAGTCAAAAAGACTGTTGTACAGTCAAGCACTGAGGAGTGAGTTTTTGTTATCAATTTAACGCACTTGTTTAAGGAAAGCTGCATGTAAAAAAGGTGACCTTGAAAGTTATCTTAGCCTTAAAGATTGCTAATCTAAGTTCAATAGGAGTAAAGCAGTCAGGCCTTGCTACCGAAGGTCAGAGTACGTAATCTTTCAGAATAGCACGGCTTAAACTGATTTCCTAATTTGGCAGTTGCATCTTGCAGTCAGGAGGTTGAATCATCCCACCTCAGCATTACCAGGCTTTAAGCTCTGTGTGTCAGGAAGAAGCGGTACAGATGCTACAACTGGGTCACTAGCAAATGCATCAAGTATTAGAAACAACATGTCCTTCCCAAGTCTGATTCAGAACTAAGGAATTACAAGCACATAGAGGAACTCACTGCAAGACTGGGAAGCATGACAGTTAAAGGAATATTCATTCCTAAGCAAACGCAATTAAGAAAGTTCAGCCATCATCAAGCAAGTAATTTCTGGTGACTTTCTTAGTATACTTAAAAATAAAGAACAAAACTAAACGAATGCAAGAATCAGCATTACTTCTAGTTGTTGCCGAGTCATATTTACACATTTCACATCCTATTTATAGCCAGGCTGAGCACTAGGCTGTTACAGAAACCCTGTAAATGTTATGTATATCAAACCTGTTATAACTGAGATCACTGGGGAGAGTGCAAATGTAGAACAGAAAAGTCCTTAGAAAAGATAGCTCCAAGAGACAGGCAGGATCTTGTAAAAGGGTTCGCTGGACAAATGATTTGGGTTCTTCTGAAGGGCAGTTAAGATGTAATGACTGAAGAACTTGACAGATATTAGCTAACAGTCAAAAATTATAGTGATTATGCCCAAAGCCACAGATTAAGAAAACAAACCTATCAATAAAAACATTAAGGCATTTTGTCTTGATCTGCTGCTACCCAGAGGGCACTTAGTAAAGGCCTGTTAATGTTTCAGCTATTTCTAGAGTCAAGTCAAGAGAAATACTGAAATATTTGAGATAAATTCTGCTACACAGAATACATTTAGGATTTGATCTCAGAACTCACCAAACAGATGGGATGTGTTTTCAATTTTGTCCATGGTATCTGCAAGAGAAAACATTATTCTAAAGCAAAGTAAGTAATAAAAACACAGTAAAATACAGCATTTGTTTAGAATGTGTTTTAGGTAAACAAATTAAATTTGTAACTCATGAACTCAGATTAATATTACTTTCAAAATATCAAGCTTATCTGGAAATACTGTATAGTAAATTGATGCACACACAAACTTATTTTAGGTGTTAAAAACAGAATGCCAATATTTACTTATTACTGAACAGCAAACAGAAGAACAAACTAGAATCTGTCTCTTTAATACCAAGTTGTCAAACATCAGAAAAAACAACACTGTCTCCCACATTCCTTTAAAAATAAGAAAATCTGCAATTGTTGGCCTAAAAAATAATTGGATGCCTGTGACAAAGCATCAAGTTGGCATTTAGAGAAATCAGGATGATTTCCCATTAGGAAAAAAAAAAGAAGAAAAAAAAACCCAAAAGACTGAAGAGGTGTCAAGGTTTGACCAGATCTGTCAAAAACAAGCCATAGCTTCATTTGTTACTATTATATTAGTATAATCTAGGAGAAATGATATACATTGCTTCAACTCTTAGCAGCCACAAGGAGCAAAAAAGCAATGTCTGCCAGATTTAGAGTATTTCCACATTTCCCACAGAGACCACAATCCCTCAGAAATATATTTTTGGAAATAGGGAAGGAACAAAATAAAAGCAATAGAAAGAGAGGGGTAAAGAGAAGAAATAACACAGGAAAAAAAAAGAGAACCAAAAATAATTATAGTAGACTAATTACCAGGGACAAATACAAGCTTTCATCTCTACCCCTATTTCAGAACATGCAGGAATAAACTCTACTCAGAAAGAAAAAAAATATATATTTAAAGAAATCACTACTTATTGTTTCTATATGTATTTCATGTCATCACATGAGAAACAAAAAACAGTAAGAAATTATCCTGGTAGCACCTTTGTTTTTCTCTAAAATTTTTTCAAGCACTCATCACAATTTTCTATGAATACTAAGTTGCTTCAAAGTGTGCAGAGACAGAAGGAAAACCAGAAAGATCTGGCTAATTACCATTCTGCTTCAATAAAATACTCACCCTAATAGATGCTTTATTGCAAAAGACCTTGTTTATAGCAAGCCATGTTGGAAGATCCAGCATGTTCTGAAGCACCTCTTGATCCAGCTCTAAATTGGTCAGCTGACCTTCCCCCTTTAACGTGCTCAGGTTGATCTTGTCAGGTGACAGATTTTTGGTGAACCTAAAACCAAACATACACCTTAAGTAAATGCATATAAAGCAATCAGAGCTGTCCCACGTACAGCTGACAATTTAAAGCAATGGTCTGGGGGTGAAGAAATCATCTTGGGTTCTTAGGTACAATTTTACCCTGAGAAGAAATGGTGCCATGGAATTGCTTTGTCAATCTAAATTTTCACATCTCCTTAACTCCATTTACAAATACATAAACAAAATTAATGAAGTGAATACATGATGAAGTTATTTGTCCATCGCACAGAATAACAAATCCTTGATTCAAAGTAGTTAACTATTTATTTTAAACTATATAAAGTAGAAATGTATCTATTTCACTCTTCTTTAGTTTTTCAAAAGGAGAAAAAAAAATAAATCCAAAACCTCTACAACTTAAACTGTCATTGTTAGTGTAAGTAGGCGTGGCTTACAATTCACTTAGGAGCAGCAACAAAAAGTTATTCCTTATAAACAGTACCTTTCTGTATATATTTACAGTTAAAATCTTGAAATTAAAAGTTTTATTTATAATATTCATGAGGTTTAATTGTAGAATTTAATAACAAATTAGAAAGACACATACACACGTATAGCAGCACAGTGTATATAAAATATTGAATGAAAACTTGAAAGGTCAATTTGATATACAAGGACTAAAAAATGTAACTATTTAAAGGAGCATATATGCTTCATTATACTTCAAAGGCGCTATAATTTGCTGACACAATAGAACAATATATGTGACTATGTCAAACGGTTCACATCCTTGTGAGATAAGGTGACAAAAATCACAGGTCCTCTACCTTCAAATCAACAGCTGTAGGATTCTACCTCCCACAGGCTGAAGATTAGGCTACACTTAACCACATTTGCATTCTGCCACGCAAAATTGTTTCTGCTCATGAATCAGGTGTACTTTTAAAAGATCAGGTAGTAGAAAATACTACTGTTTGCAGGCTTTGTGACTTTTCCCACCGAAATCTCCTCATTCTGTAGGAAACGAGCAAAGGGACTGCCCACAAGGATGGAACATTGAAGGAACATTGAATGAAGGAACATTGCCCCAGGAGGTGGAACTCCAACATTTACTTCCCATTCAAAAATCCAATTTCTAACCAAACTGTTACTACTACTACAAGGTCCTCAATAAGTAAAATACTCAGGGGGAAATGGTGGAAGAAGGTGAGGAAGGCTGGCAAGCTCTTTCCTCTTTAATACTTTCCAAGAGTGGCTTGAAACGTGGCAGGCAGTTTCTCAGTCCAACTGCTTGACTGCATTCTTGAGATGGTAAGCTTTGGAAATGCATTTACCAAGCCTGACAAAATGCAAACATCCAGTTTCCTACTCCTATGAAACATTCAGCCAGACATCATGAACTTACAGAGTTTCACCACCTGTCAGTTTAATCACAAAGAGGAACTCTCAAAGATCAAGACATCTGGGGCTGGAGGCGTGCAGGGGAAGAAGCTTGTTCAGAATTAAAAGTTCAGTTGCCTGGTTTTTTGGTGGTTTGGTTTTTTTTACTATACCAAGTCAGAAATTATTCAGGATGTATTTGCAAATAATACTAGACATTCTTATGATAGAAGTGTTGCAGCTGTTTCTGTATTGCTTACAAGGTATAAATTATCCAGAAGGAATGAACTTTGACTCGTGAATAATATATTTTAACAACTTCAGTATTAACAGTATGTTAAAATACGGCTACTGACAAATATATTTGCCTTGACAATGAATGTACTTCTAAATGCTCCATTTAGAAACATCACGAGGGGAATAAAGGACTTAAAGTTACTGAACTTTCTGGTTACACTTCTTTGTTCTTTTTAACAGGAAAGAGTAATAAGAAGAGCTGGATAACCTGCCTCAGCAAAACATCCCATCAGTAACCACAAAATATGAAGCCTCCTGTCTCAGAAATAATATTGACAGGTCTCATCTGACTCGGCTAATTTAAATTCCAAGAAGAGAAAAAGTAGGCATTGAATGTTTTCAGTCACATCCAGTATCTCATCCTCTTGACTTTCTAGATGAGGGACAACATAAGAATCAAAGTGATGTTTAAAGTCACATTTATACAGCGAATGCCAAAACATTATGCTATTACACACACAAAGCCTCCTGAGACCCATGCTTTGTGGAAGTCCACCTCAGGGTTCCCAGTTGCTATGCTACACCTGAAATGCCACTCAACTTGGAGACAGATCTAACCATCATCTTGGTCTCAACTGCAGACGCATCAAAATGAAACCCAGAGGATCTACAGGAACAGGTTTCCAACTTCATACGAAGAAAGACACTGAAATACCATTAAGGAGGAGAACAGAGACAGCAAAGCCAACCTTGAGTTACTTCTGACATCCTTCAACAGACAAAATAGGAACCAGTCCTTCCTAACTACAAGTAGGAAAGGAAAAGCAATCTCAACAAGGAGCATCATTCCTCCCTGATTTTTATTTTATTTTTAATTCTTTTGAAAGTGTTGTTTTGAGCTTGTTACCTCTCCTGCAGTCAGTGAAAGGAAAAAAAATGCTCTAAGTGCTGCTTCATTCAGTACACCACCTGTAAAACCGCACACTTCATTTCGAGAGTCCCAACCTGTAAAACCGCACACTTCATTTCGAGAGGAATGAAAGGAACTCTTAACAGGCGAGTTGTGAGAAGGTACTTCAGGTGCAGGCACCTCTGGCAGCAGATCTCTTCACTCCACTTCCATGGCTGGAATGTAACTGATGCTGAGGAGACTGGAGTGCTTCCCCAAAACCCATAGTAACTTCATAATATACAACAACCACATCTGCTTTGTCCATCTCCTTAGTCCAGAGCCAATTTTCCACTGAGGATGCCAAGACTTCAACTTTGTGTGCCAGTTCCCTGCTCCTTCTAAACTCAGTTGTTCCATAAAATACACTTTTGTTTGCCTGCTGAATATTTTCAGCACTTTAGAACCATTTAATGCTATTTGATATAACAGGAAAAACTTTTAGTTTTATACCGTGATCCCTGCCTTAAAAAAAATAATAATGAGAAGTTGACCTCTTTGGGCAGCTAGCCCTGCAAAACACAATGTAATCACATCCATTAATTAGAATTTAGAAGAATACATATCTTCATGCATAAAATTAAAAGAAAAGCCAAAAAAAAAAAACCAAACAGCCCAGCATTTTGAATTAAAAATATTTTAAAAAGCCTTAGGGCAACCACAACTCTCTAAACAGTATTGTTCTAGGATCCCACAGTACATCAAACTGGGACATGCTCCACTGAGCCAGAGTGCTTTGACTTTTCTTTCTGGTGTGCCTCACATTCAGTCAACGGAGAATCAGGGAGATTTACCACAGACACACTGATGTGTGTCTAGAGCAATCCTATAAGGTAGATTAATGCTATAAAATATTTTACACTTTAAATGCAAGAATCCAGAAATATGAAGTTATCAATACCACAAGCAGTCTGCCATAGGTTGGGTGCATACATATATACACAAACACACATGCAAAAATTAATACTATGCAGTTATATAGATGGTCCAACTTTAATTTACAAAGCACAGAATAAGAGTTTTGTGAATAGTGTGAAAGACTGCACAGTAACAGCAAGCAGTAAGAATCATATGTAGACTAGGAAGTTACAATCATTAAATTCTGTCAGAACCACAACAGTGCGTTTAGTTCTTTTCTCTCTAAAACAACTAAAAATCTCCACAGAAGATGCATTTTCTTCCTTGCCCAAAATATTTATTTTCTAAAGTTTTGCTTTTGACAACACAGGCTCGGAGCTCTGAATTGGAGTACTCCACCATGCTTGCAGAGAAGATAGCCAAGAAGTGAAACTAGAAACAAAAAAAAACAACCAGAAAAACAGTAGAGAAGACTGGCGAAAACACTTCTCTGAAAGCACAAGCTTAGGGTTTGTATAATGAAGGCCACAGACCACACGAGGCTTAGAGCAGTGCTCCACAAAGGTTTGGAGAAAATGCCAGATGCCTTGACAAGTTTGTCAACAGAAACTCCAACCTCTGGATTTGACAGAGAAGTAATGAAGTCTGGATTTCATTTGGACACAGGATTCTCAGCTGTTTTGCACATCTGCTGAACATGCAAACTCTTCCACCTGGCTCTACCATATGCCTCCTGCTTTTTAAATAAAATCCCTTCAGTGTTTTGAAGAACATACAGGTATGTTCTAATCATGAGAGATTAGAGTCTACTAAATCAGAGTATTTGCCACGTTTTTCTTATTTCCTTGTTATGAACTACAACTCCTTAAAAAGACATATGGTTCAAAACTGGCTCTGAAAAAGGCAAGTATGAGCTACCAGGCACTGGCAACTGTATCAATAATAAAACAACAGAAATGGAACAGAAGGATGATGTGGTTTTTAACTGTTTCACCTGGCTGAACCATGTATTACATCACTAAGGAACTCTATGCAGTTTCTGAAGCAAGAAAAACAGTCTTTTTTCAATTGAGTTTCTGAGGAAAATATGGGCTTCCCATCACTCTACATAACAGAGAGAAGGTCTACTATCATTCTGCTCGCTGTACTACTTGAAATTTTAAGATTTTGTGTTAAAAGGGAAGAGGAACAGAACTAACTCTTTGTCAAATCTGCTACAGAAACAAAGCACTGGGATGACCAGAATGTTTATCGTTATGAGTTCCACCCATCCGGTGTAATACCACAAATCAAAGCTGATTTTCAATAACTGAAAAACAATCTAAATCCCTCCCACCTTTAAATAAGAACAAAAAAAAAAAAGCCACAGCAAATAGCATGTTGCAGGCAACATAACCATTTCCTCTGTTGTATTTTCTTTCCTGTAGTCAGAAGAAACATCAGTGTCTCAGGAACAAAACATCACCTGCAAATACTGAGTTCAGAGCATTGCTATACATTTCACCCATGGCAGCACATCATTAGTTAAGTCGTCCAAAGTACCAAGATGCTTAGGCCTACTTAGATGGCAGCAAGTCCTAGATGAGAAAAATACAGACTCCCTAGATTAAAAAACAGCTCTGCATACTGGTAACATTAAGCACAGTGACAGCACAGTTCTTAGTAGCATTCTCTTCTTGATCCAGGTATCACAGGAGAGAAAAAAGGTGAGAGAGACTACAGTCATAGAGGATTAAAGATTTAGCTGCTGTTAAGTGAAGAGCAGACAGAATAAAGACAGGCTTTCCAAATGCAACAATTGATTGACCTCTGTTGAAAGAGTAAGGCATTAATGAAAATTTTGCACGAGTGTGATAGACCAGGGAAAAAATCCAAATACAAATCCCAAACTTCTGCAAAAGATGTCTATTTTAATCCTTTAGACCTATGAAACAAGATTAGAATCAAGCAACTTTACTTTAAAAAACTTCAACCAAAAATCACCACAAAAGCTGTTACAAAAATTAACTGTACAGTAAAGCCTTAAGGTTAGTAGAAATTGATCTCAAGACCGCAAGAGCAACAATACCTAGTATGTCCAAAGGATATGCAGAAATCCAGAAGCACTGAAAATACTTATGAATGCCCTAGAAAAAGCTGGTGAACCTCAAAGTAACAAACCTTATGATTCCTGGCTGTCCTAGAGATGTTCTAATTTTAATGCAAGTGTATTAAAGTAGTATTTCAACCATTAACAACCAAGAAACCATTAACTACGGTTTATGTAAGATTTGGAGTAAATTACTTTTACCTCCAGAGGCTGAGTTAAAATGTGTAAAAGTTGACAGGTAACATTAAAGTCACATTCATCAAGTGCCAGAAGCACTGAAAATACTTATGAATGCCCTAGAAAAAGCTGGTGAACCTCAAAGTAACAAACCTTATGATTCCTGGCTGTCCTAGAGATGTTCTAATTTTAATGCAAGTGTATTAAAGTAGTATTTCAACCATTAACAACCAAGAAACCATTAACTACGGTTTATGTAAGATTTGGAGTAAATTACTTTTACCTCCAGAGGCTGAGTTAAAATGTGTAAAAGTTGACAGGTAACATTAAAGTCACATTCATCAAGTCCACAGAAAACTGACCTTTTGAGGAACTCGAGACATGAGCAAATGGCTTTGCAGCAATTATGACTCATTGATATGCAAAATACTGAACATGTGAAGATACAATTCATTGAATCCATGGTTCTAAGTAAAAGATACATTTTTAGAAAATAAAGCTGGAAGGTAAGAGCCAATTGATGAAAAAACTGCCTGGGATACATGAAGATTAAAGTACTTCTATGTAAAAAAAAAAAAAAAAGAATGGAAATATGTTTCCTCGTTTTTCTTGGCAGTGATGTGCACAGGAACAGTGGGAAAAGGGAAGATGTGAACTAGAGGAACGAGGAAATGTGTCAGAAACAAAACCAGCAAGAATGTGCTGAAAAAAAAAAAAAAGAATAGAGAATGGATGATAAATGTGTAGATGATAGTGCTAAGAAGTAGTTTAAATGAGAGCAGCCTTTCTGTAGGTTTGAAGGGTCAGTTAAACTCAAGATTTCAACAGTAATTAATTTCTTGCTACATGGGACTTTGATCACGTTGAAA
>NW_015094506.1:8132548-8142013 GCF_001431845.1 Calidris pugnax | reverse complement strand
TTAAATTATTTTTATTAAAAAAAAAAAAAAAAAAGAATGGTAAGTAGTACTAAGTATCACCAAAATATCACCACAAAATGTAATGGCTTTCCCTCATCTTGGACACTACATCCATTTCTGGAAAAAAAAAAAACCACAATAAAAGGAAACACCCATTGCAGAACATTTAAATGCCCATGAAAACATCAGGTTAGAACACAGTATCAAAATCAAAAGCTTGAAAGACTTTAAAAAGAAAAAAAATCATGGCATTTGTGATAGGTTTTGTAATACCTGCTATGCCTACAACATTGTAGGATCAACAACATACACTCTGACACATAAACACTTAAGTTCTTTACTTAAAAATATTTACAGTACATTCAGTCGAAAACAAACATTTGTGAGTATAAATTTTAATATTTCTGGACAAAAAAAACTTCCACAAACAATGGCACTCTGGCAGTCTGCACCAGGAAGGGAGCATTACCATAGCACTGCAAAATCCCACCACCACTGGGTAACCAGTAGGCAAGTCTATAGCGAACGTAACTCTGGTGGTCTGAGAAGCTACCCTCAGCCCTTATCCAGAAGTCACGTGTATCATTAATGTTGTGTCCTGCACGGATTGCCAAATACCATGCAGTTTCCTCCCAAGAAGCCCCTATCAGTAGATGAACTGCGAGGGTTACCATCCCCTCATTCTGCAAGCTACAGGGAACCACAGGGGACTCCTAAATGGCAATACCAACTGCAGCAGCTACACCTTTACCCAT
Source organism: Calidris pugnax (assembly GCF_001431845.1). NCBI lineage: Eukaryota > Metazoa > Chordata > Aves > Charadriiformes > Scolopacidae > Calidris > Calidris pugnax. Next base: position 8,141,258 of record NW_015094506.1, on the reverse strand, counting down.
GGGTAATGCGGCCACCCCACACAAATGTCTGCATGCTCTGTTTAATCACACCTTGAACTTCTGTAGAGTTGCCAGGTGTGTATTTAGTGGCTGTGGGCAACATGGAGAACCCTGTGTGGCCTGCATGGAGAGGATCTGCATGATCTGTTGAGCATCATCTTGTGAAGGTGCTCACAGGCCAACCCTCTGGAGCAGGACAGGGCATTCCCCTGTTTGCACACCCAGCCTGGACCTACTGCTCTCAGCTGGCCATAAGGTATAGCACAGTAGACAAGTCCAAAACAATACCTACAGCCCTACAGCTTCAGGTGGGACTTTTCTGGCTGCTATACTGGACCTGAACCATCTAACACACGTCAGGCCTTTTGAGTTATCGTAGTCTAAAGACAGATCTTCCCTTCCAGGTAAATCACTGATTAGGACCCTGACTCAACAACCAGCCCATACTTGTACAACACGCCTAGTGCAGTGCCACACCATCCCCCTTATCTCTCCCATCCTAGGAGGTGGAGCGCTGAATAGTACATCTGCTTTGCTGATGCATTCCAAATAATTGCTTCCATTTCATCATGACACAGAAGGACTTCAGCGTGGACTCCTACTCTAGCTGAGCTCCTAAAACAGCTTTGTACACTCATCCATTCACTCTGAGACTCATTCCATACTGTCTCAAACACTGACATCCCCACCAACTCTCTTGACGGTATATAAAGCTTCTCCTAGTTAATTCTATAATAATATATACAGGAAATTATTTCTATTTGGAAAAACTGTATTGGTTGCTCGTTGGGTACAGGCAGAACTGAAACAGCTGCTGTCATCAATGGCTATTATCTAATTACGTGTCATGCAGCAGATCTGCGCAGACATAGCCAAGCACTGTGCATAAATGAGGAGCTTACACTGCATGAATGATAATCATCTTGCAAGCAAAATATTGCTCAAGCAATTTTTCTTTCATTTATGATACATCCTCACACAGACCATTATTAGCTGCTCTATCCCATGAGGCTTTTCACATAGCACTTACACAAGCATAGGAACAGTCAATATTATCAAACCAAAAAAACTTGTTTCAAACATGAGAATTCTATGCTTGACAGACCTTAATGCATAGTTGAGTACAAGATAACACAAAATCCTTAATATACTAAACCATATGCAGCAAGGTATATGCAACTTCCACATTGCAGGCAGCAAAAATAACATTTTGAGAACTTGCTTATATTTGATACCTATTAAATTCCACTCAAAAAACAGCATTCTGTCCCAACACAAAGAAGAGCTACTTGATGAAAAATAATTTTGTAAATTTAAAATCAAGAAACATTGGTGCAGTGTAAAAGCATGACAACATCTGCCTTCTGGAAACTGCATAATTTATTTATGTTACATTAGCAGACATCTTGTTGTGAGAACTGATCAGTTAGCATTACAAAAATAATATTTTTCAATGAGACATTAACTATAAGGACTATTTTAATCATAAAAAAAAAGATCAGGGATTCTCTTATGTACAGTACGTAAAAAGCTGACCAATTCCTTAAATGTCTATCAATACAGAGGTGATAAACATCAAGTTATGAAAAGGAATTAAGCAGATGTAAATGATAAGCAGCAAATGTCAAACAGCTTAAAGATATTGAGAAACATCTAGAAAATAAACATAAAGATATGTTTATAATGGCATTGCTGACTTACTTCACAAACCAGTTTTGCAAATTTAGTTTAGGGCTTTTAAAAAAAAAAAGCCCAAAGGACCAAAACACATAGCTGCATAGCAAGCAATTATTTTTGCAGAATTGTAAGTTACAAAAACAAAGAGGAGAGAAAACGCAATTAACGTTTTACAGAGCTCATTTCACTCCCGAATTTATATAAACACAAACCACCAACTCTACAAAGGTGGGAGAGGGGAAGTTACCTGAGGGCAAGGTATTCAGACAAAAGGCCCCTATTCCTGGTGAAAGCAAGTGGTCAGTTGCCACGGCTTCTGAGAAGCTTCTGGTACTCATTTTGGTGGTAAGGATACTCGCAGCAAACCAATCTCCACCAGAGCCAGCTGGGATCGCTGCAGGGAACGGGACACAGGGGACACACAAGGGATCAAGTTCAAAGGGAAAAAGGAGTGATACAATAATGTAAGAGAGTTTTAGCTAAAAAAGATAACCGCAGTTACAACAGTTTATTACACATCACGACATTATAGAACTAAAAAGGAAGTAGACCTGTGTAAAATGCAAGATTCCCATGAGAATATCCCTGGTTATCTGACACTACAATACTGCAGCCATGTTTAAACGAACATCTCGTGGATAAAATTTTAATCATGCAGAAAAGGTCTGTATAATACAGCCAAATAAGAGATACTCAGTAAGTATATTAGGAATGTGAGAAGGAAAATAGCCCGGAGACGCAGCATAAGAGGTTTTTATTTTCAAATGGAAGGTAACTTTTCAGTTTTGTTTTGCTTAGCCTGAGACTTCTCAGCCCACACGATTTGTTGCTGTCCACAGTGTCTCCACTTCACCTACTCAAAATTCACACTAAAGAAACGTGACTCTACAGACGTAACGGAACAGGACTTCTTGGATTTGTTTTTGTGTTTAGGGTGGTGCTAGAGACCTGCACACATTTGACATTCTGATTTTGCAGACTATGAAATTTTAGTACATTAAGCTTCTCAAAAATTAAAAATCTGAATCTTTAATTTGGCAAACCATGTAGTAATTTAAAAAAAAGAAATAAAATTGTTAACTGTCTTCACTTCGAAAAGATGCTTCAGCCTAAATATAATTAATTCCTACACTTTTACCCTTTGGGGTACAATAAAATCCAAACATTTGGAGAGTGCCCTTGGTAGGTGGTATGTTGGGATATTTGAAGAGAGTTTAAAGAGATTTATCACTCTAGTGAATTACAGATGCCTATTTACCAATGATTATTTTTCTCAGGTGTCTAGATCCCCAGCCAAGTAAGCAACCCCGTAGCTTCCAGATTGCTGGGTAGCTGAATCCCAAGGTTCAAGGTAACAGAAGCAGCCAGCTTCTCTGGGAAAATAAAAGCTCTGGTATTCTCAAGCTGTATGATGAGCTGCATGGCAGAGCTGCCACAAAATCTGCGCTGAGGTCATGCTCTACACAGAGCAAGGCTTCTACTTCCATGCAGGGGAGCCTGGAAGTACTAAAAGCCAGCTGAGTGGAATTCTTTTCTTACTTTCCTCTACTGTTTCTTCTCATGAAAAGAGAAGAAAAAGAAGAGATCTGAACCGCAGTTAGCACCAGCTCCACAAAGGTGTACAGAAGAACCCCTGTGGGAGCTACCAAATTGAGAAACCCAGGTTCTTCCACAAGCAAATACATTATTGATGCTTTATCTCCAAAATACTTTTATAATTTCATAAAACAACTCAGCAATTTCAGTTTGGCCTTTTGGAAGATATTCTGTTACAGAAGCCTAAAATGCAATATGACGCATGAAGCTACTAACAGAAATAGAAGAAAGTGGAATTTTTTTATTTTTGTTGAAAAAAAGCATTTATTGATGCCTTTTTGCTCATCAGAACACCTCCAACACATTCACACAGACAAAACTGTTGGCATGAAGTCTCCACTTAAATACAAAGAGTACTGAATTACAAACATAGAGCAATTTAAAGTTTCATTATAATCCTGTATTTCTTAAATTCCCCTTTCTCCTCATTCTTTTCTGCCATCTTAAGCAGTTCTGCTTTACTACCTGTCCTTTTTCAGACTCGTTCTTCTACTAGGTGCAGTAGCATGTATTTACAACAGGCATTATGCTCACACTTTCTATAAGCATTCAGATTCAACATAGATTAATCCAGAACAATGTAGGTTGTTATGTCTACATTGCATTTTGCAATTTTCCCCACATACTACACAAGCCAATAAAGTCAGTGACATAAAATACACTCTGTAAAATCTTCAGTACAAGCAGAGAGAGAAGCTGTTTTACACTTATTCTAAGAAAAGTATACACTTTGTGCTCCTTGGCTGGCTAAAATAATTGGATAACTTCCACAAAACTGGAAGTGACATAGAAGTAGAATACAAAAAACTGTAAACAAGCAAAAATTCTATTTCTTTCACTTCTAACAGAAGTTTCAGTGTTCATCCAAACAACTTTGGTCATTTGGTTACAGGAAGGAACATGCCCATTCTGGCTGAATAAAGCAGTTACATTGGTAGATCCTAAAAAGGAGTCACCTCACATCTCTTGAGATGGCAACATCTCACCAAACAGGCATGTCTTACTGGTATAAAAGCAGGGTGATAGGCAGGTCAAATATGCAGGTAGGACATGTATCAATGAAGTTGTACTATACGATGTAGGATATCACTTTATAGTAGGATCAGCTGACTCCTCATATCCATACAAATAGCATGCTACTCCTTGTGAAACCAACCTTCATGTGTGTTTCAGAATGATTTCCCAGCTATGAGGTGAAAAATATTGTCACAAAATTTACTGCAGATTTCTTTTATTGAAATTATAGTATTTTTACATCTATTGCCTCAGGTGAGCAAAAGCAAAGAAGATCTAAGCTCAGGTAGAGCACTGACTAATGACACACACTGAAAACAATTTGGGTTTCTGCCATACCAAATACCTTTAAACCTCTTACTGTTTTCTTTGTGAAAACAGCAAGTAAGATTCAAACAAAGAATGGGATTTTTAAAGTTGAAGTATGTGTTATCATTGGTAAACTTAAGAAGCTAATATCTAATTGAGATGAAGAATGTCATATTCAGTAGGGCTAGTTAACTCAAGGTAGAAGCAAAGTTTGCAAGCTTTTCTTCACGCTTCTTAGGCATATTTCGATGAACAAAACTGTTTTCCACAGAAAGACGGGGATACTGCAGATACTTACATAGGAGACCCAGTTAGACTGCTTATTAGGTATAAAAGGAATTTCAGTCAATGATACTAAAAGCCAAAAATGAAAACAACCTGAAAAAGCCCTTATACAAGTCTAAGCAAGTAATACCTAATCTCTGTCGATACCCTGGATCCAAATCCCTATGGTGGATGGTTATGCAGAGTGTAACAGAACACTATCGTGAACTTGGGTTGTCCTCCTGAAAAATGTTTTATACACTTGTCTACAAACTCTGAAGAAAAAGAAGTAACGCTGAAGGGTATCTGCTATTATCACAGCAGAGCAATACACAGAAAATCTTGCAATAAAAGGTGTTCTTCAACAAGAAATCTCTCACTCCTGAAAACATGTAACAGAACATACAAAGATTCAAAACAAGTTTCAGTTCACCAGGGAAGACCTGGACAGTAAGAGCAAGTGATCCCAACACTACATAGAAGACTCCAAGGCACAGTGTCTCATTCCTACCTCTGTAAAGGAAAATGCCAGTATCCAGATACTTGTTTAATTTTAGGGCATGTACATTATGAAGTAGACACTCCACCATCCACATTCACAAAAACCACACTTAACACAATATGGAGCTGACAGAAATTCAGGTCTCCAAATGACAAACTCATCTCTTCAGCTTAGCAGTTAGTATTTAGTTTCAGATCCTACGCCAAGCACCACATAATCTGAAGAACAACAAAAAAATGTATTTTGTTCTCCCTCCCCCCACCCCCTTCCCTCCTTCTCATTTTTTTCCACAGCCTTGAAGAAGAGCAATGCACGTTGAAGACAGAGGACACAGCTTTAAGAGTTTTTAAAAGACTGTGAGAAAGCTTAAACATCACCACCAGATCCTGACATGATACAGGTTTGTTACAAGCTGAGTAAATAAACTCTGCTACCTTGACTGTTCTTAAGCTGTAACACAGCAATAAGGAAAGCCTTTTACAAAGGTAAAAGGTCATTTAGATATCAAAACCATTCCACAATGCAGTTTGGGTGTTGTCTTCTTGTTCTCAGACCTTAAAGACTCATATCTATGTAAAGATTTTCCTAAGGCTCCTTCACAACACCAGTGGCCATATCAGTTCATCATCTAAAAGCACTGTAAATTGCCAAATGAAAACTATACTGCTGAATGACACAACATTTAAAATTTGCATATACATTATCTAGATAGTAAGAAAGCTGAAAATTGCTAATATGTGAGTAACAGATATTGCAGCAATTTTCATAGCAAATATTGCTAAATGAACAATAATTTGGGGGAGCTGGACAAGATGACCTCCAGAGACCCCTTTCAACCTCAACTGTTCAGCAATTCTGTGATTTGCGGCAAAAGTACTTTTCTGTAACTGAAGGTACAACTTCACCTCTTCTATTTGTTCTTTGAAGTACATATTAGGCTTGGCTTTGTTAAAACATACACAGAAATACAATAATCAAAACTGAAAGGATATTGAGATTACAGGACAATTCTTTCCATTTTTCCTTTATCCTTATGGGCTTCTTCCAGTAAATTTTAATCCTGCCACTTATACCTGCTTTGTTGAAGAAGGCAAACAGGCATCAGTTTTGAGGAACTATGAAAATTGTAGAACAGGAACTAATATAGTAATAAGAGTAGAAAGTAAAAGTGGCTTTTGGCACCCTCTGTATTACAGGAAATTCCTCATGTATTTGGCTCCAGACTGAAATAGTGTGTGAAACCTACCCTAATCACATTCTTATAAAACATATTAAAGAAAATCCTGAAATAAAGAAAAACATTATCGCTTTTGTTGAAAAAACAAGTTCCTGAAATGTAGAAAGCCACCAGATTTACAGGTGCTTGTCACCTGAACTCTATTTTCTTGTGTAACAAAATTCTGTAACCACTGAAGCGCCAGTCCTGCAAGGAGAAAAGATACTATCTGATCATGTGATTATGAACACCCATAATAAGAGGCTTAATAATAACATTGTCTATATTTTCGGTAGCAAACATGCTCTTTTAATGTCAACAGTGTGGATCATGAGACTCAACTTGAACCTGCAAACCTCAGACTGTTAGACACATCCCATAAGCTTTTTAAGAATGACGAAACTTGTCACAATCAATTGACATAGTTTTGTTGAATAAGCATTATCACATCACAGGAGAAAGCAAACACAGATTTGTCAACATTAAAAGTTACTTAATTATAACCAGGTTTATTTGAAAAAACTAGACAAAAAAAAGCTCATGTCACTCATGCCCAGTTCTGAGACACATTTTAGACTTTAACCTTTAGCATAGAGATTAGAGTTCACTTCTGTTTTCACACAACTTGCTAAATAGCACTATAGGGAGTGAGCTGTGTCAGTCATGGAATCACTGTCAGTCCCAGTGACTCCATGCCAGTTTCTGTTTAGGAAACTGACTCCAGGCTGATGACATCTTCCTACTGCATTTCCATTCTCACAGTGCTCAGTTACTTTCACGTGAAGACAAGATTTCTCTGCCAGCATTCCCAGCTACAAAACTCATGAGAAGGATGGAGGAAAAAAATTATTCTGTTACTGCTTCATACATCATCTTCTGTGGACAGATAGCAAAGGATCTGAATTGAGATTTTGTTTTTCTCGTAATTCATCAACAGATTTATCAAATGACCATCTGTCCTTTCATTTGATTTTCTCTATCTATTAGCACTGATGAAAATAAACACCTTTCAGAAATACCACACAAAATTAGAATAAATGATTTTGAAAAAAGTGAGCAAATAAGGGACCAGTATTTCTGGTCATATGTTTTAATTTATAGAAGTAAGCTCTGAAGAATTACAACACTGTGACATCATGACAGATCAAGTACCTAATAGGTTTTCATCTCTTTTCACAAAATGGGAGAAAATCAATGTGGCTTTTAAAAAGTGTGTCCATGGGATGGTGTACTTTTCTGCAGTTCATACAACGCCGACAGATACAAAATTTTACAGCGGGGGAGGGAGGGGGGGAAAGGGGAAGGGTTGGTTGGTTTTTTTAACCCACAAGGCTGGTTAGATACGATTTCAGTCACCCAGAAGACGCCGAAGTTACTTCATCCCTCGGCGAGCACCGGAACGCATCTCTTTTGTTACCCGGCCCCACCTGCGGCTGCCGGAGCTCCGATGGCTGCACGGGCACGGCCCGGGCTCCCGCACCCCCAGCCACCACCAACCCAACCGGGTCGGCTTGGGCAACCCCCCACCCCGCTCCCGAATTACGGGGGTGTTTGAGATTTCGCCACCACCTCCCCCTTTCTTTTCCGCCCTTCTCCTCCTCGCACACCTTCTCGGCGTCCCCCCGCCGAAGGGCTGGGCCGCTGCCTCCCGGGGAAGGCGGGGGGGACGCGGGCTCACTGCCGCGGCAGCCCCCGCCCGGCTCCGCTCCGCTCGGCTGCGCGGCGGGCCGCGGGGGCGGCCACCGTCTGCCCGGCGGGGAAGCGACCGGAGCCCGGCGGTGACTCACTCGGTGACTCCCGTCTGCGCCAAGCAAAACCGAGCCGCCGGCGCCCCGCCGGGCACCGAGCGATGGGTCGAGTGGCCGCTGAGGTGGCTGTCACCGCCGGCCGCCCCCTCCGCCTCCCGCAGTCACCCCGAGGACGCGGCTCCAGCTCCCCCCTCCGCGGGCTGAATGAAGCCCGGTACCCCCAGCGCCGCGGCAGGCCCCGGGGGCCGCTCTCCGCCTGGAGGCGCGGGGCCGGGAGCTGCCGCCGCCCCCCGCCCCAGCCTGCCGTCTACCCGGGGCACGGCGCCCTACTGACCTGGAGAGATGCTTCAGGATCTGCTTCTTGATAATCCCCGCCATTGCGTC
>NW_015094506.1:8111875-8120473 GCF_001431845.1 Calidris pugnax | reverse complement strand
TACTGTCTCAAACACTGACATCCCCACCAACTCTCTTGACGGTATATAAAGCTTCTCCTAGTTAATTCTATAATAATATATACAGGAAATTATTTCTATTTGGAAAAACTGTATTGGTTGCTCGTTGGGTACAGGCAGAACTGAAACAGCTGCTGTCATCAATGGCTATTATCTAATTACGTGTCATGCAGCAGATCTGCGCAGACATAGCCAAGCACTGTGCATAAATGAGGAGCTTACACTGCATGAATGATAATCATCTTGCAAGCAAAATATTGCTCAAGCAATTTTTCTTTCATTTATGATACATCCTCACACAGACCATTATTAGCTGCTCTATCCCATGAGGCTTTTCACATAGCACTTACACAAGCATAGGAACAGTCAATATTATCAAACCAAAAAAACTTGTTTCAAACATGAGAATTCTATGCTTGACAGACCTTAATGCATAGTTGAGTACAAGATAACACAAAATCCTTAATATACTAAACCATATGCAGCAAGGTATATGCAACTTCCACATTGCAGGCAGCAAAAATAACATTTTGAGAACTTGCTTATATTTGATACCTATTAAATTCCACTCAAAAAACAGCATTCTGTCCCAACACAAAGAAGAGCTACTTGATGAAAAATAATTTTGTAAATTTAAAATCAAGAAACATTGGTGCAGTGTAAAAGCATGACAACATCTGCCTTCTGGAAACTGCATAATTTATTTATGTTACATTAGCAGACATCTTGTTGTGAGAACTGATCAGTTAGCATTACAAAAATAATATTTTTCAATGAGACATTAACTATAAGGACTATTTTAATCATAAAAAAAAAGATCAGGGATTCTCTTATGTACAGTACGTAAAAAGCTGACCAATTCCTTAAATGTCTATCAATACAGAGGTGATAAACATCAAGTTATGAAAAGGAATTAAGCAGATGTAAATGATAAGCAGCAAATGTCAAACAGCTTAAAGATATTGAGAAACATCTAGAAAATAAACATAAAGATATGTTTATAATGGCATTGCTGACTTACTTCACAAACCAGTTTTGCAAATTTAGTTTAGGGCTTTTAAAAAAAAAAAGCCCAAAGGACCAAAACACATAGCTGCATAGCAAGCAATTATTTTTGCAGAATTGTAAGTTACAAAAACAAAGAGGAGAGAAAACGCAATTAACGTTTTACAGAGCTCATTTCACTCCCGAATTTATATAAACACAAACCACCAACTCTACAAAGGTGGGAGAGGGGAAGTTACCTGAGGGCAAGGTATTCAGACAAAAGGCCCCTATTCCTGGTGAAAGCAAGTGGTCAGTTGCCACGGCTTCTGAGAAGCTTCTGGTACTCATTTTGGTGGTAAGGATACTCGCAGCAAACCAATCTCCACCAGAGCCAGCTGGGATCGCTGCAGGGAACGGGACACAGGGGACACACAAGGGATCAAGTTCAAAGGGAAAAAGGAGTGATACAATAATGTAAGAGAGTTTTAGCTAAAAAAGATAACCGCAGTTACAACAGTTTATTACACATCACGACATTATAGAACTAAAAAGGAAGTAGACCTGTGTAAAATGCAAGATTCCCATGAGAATATCCCTGGTTATCTGACACTACAATACTGCAGCCATGTTTAAACGAACATCTCGTGGATAAAATTTTAATCATGCAGAAAAGGTCTGTATAATACAGCCAAATAAGAGATACTCAGTAAGTATATTAGGAATGTGAGAAGGAAAATAGCCCGGAGACGCAGCATAAGAGGTTTTTATTTTCAAATGGAAGGTAACTTTTCAGTTTTGTTTTGCTTAGCCTGAGACTTCTCAGCCCACACGATTTGTTGCTGTCCACAGTGTCTCCACTTCACCTACTCAAAATTCACACTAAAGAAACGTGACTCTACAGACGTAACGGAACAGGACTTCTTGGATTTGTTTTTGTGTTTAGGGTGGTGCTAGAGACCTGCACACATTTGACATTCTGATTTTGCAGACTATGAAATTTTAGTACATTAAGCTTCTCAAAAATTAAAAATCTGAATCTTTAATTTGGCAAACCATGTAGTAATTTAAAAAAAAGAAATAAAATTGTTAACTGTCTTCACTTCGAAAAGATGCTTCAGCCTAAATATAATTAATTCCTACACTTTTACCCTTTGGGGTACAATAAAATCCAAACATTTGGAGAGTGCCCTTGGTAGGTGGTATGTTGGGATATTTGAAGAGAGTTTAAAGAGATTTATCACTCTAGTGAATTACAGATGCCTATTTACCAATGATTATTTTTCTCAGGTGTCTAGATCCCCAGCCAAGTAAGCAACCCCGTAGCTTCCAGATTGCTGGGTAGCTGAATCCCAAGGTTCAAGGTAACAGAAGCAGCCAGCTTCTCTGGGAAAATAAAAGCTCTGGTATTCTCAAGCTGTATGATGAGCTGCATGGCAGAGCTGCCACAAAATCTGCGCTGAGGTCATGCTCTACACAGAGCAAGGCTTCTACTTCCATGCAGGGGAGCCTGGAAGTACTAAAAGCCAGCTGAGTGGAATTCTTTTCTTACTTTCCTCTACTGTTTCTTCTCATGAAAAGAGAAGAAAAAGAAGAGATCTGAACCGCAGTTAGCACCAGCTCCACAAAGGTGTACAGAAGAACCCCTGTGGGAGCTACCAAATTGAGAAACCCAGGTTCTTCCACAAGCAAATACATTATTGATGCTTTATCTCCAAAATACTTTTATAATTTCATAAAACAACTCAGCAATTTCAGTTTGGCCTTTTGGAAGATATTCTGTTACAGAAGCCTAAAATGCAATATGACGCATGAAGCTACTAACAGAAATAGAAGAAAGTGGAATTTTTTTATTTTTGTTGAAAAAAAGCATTTATTGATGCCTTTTTGCTCATCAGAACACCTCCAACACATTCACACAGACAAAACTGTTGGCATGAAGTCTCCACTTAAATACAAAGAGTACTGAATTACAAACATAGAGCAATTTAAAGTTTCATTATAATCCTGTATTTCTTAAATTCCCCTTTCTCCTCATTCTTTTCTGCCATCTTAAGCAGTTCTGCTTTACTACCTGTCCTTTTTCAGACTCGTTCTTCTACTAGGTGCAGTAGCATGTATTTACAACAGGCATTATGCTCACACTTTCTATAAGCATTCAGATTCAACATAGATTAATCCAGAACAATGTAGGTTGTTATGTCTACATTGCATTTTGCAATTTTCCCCACATACTACACAAGCCAATAAAGTCAGTGACATAAAATACACTCTGTAAAATCTTCAGTACAAGCAGAGAGAGAAGCTGTTTTACACTTATTCTAAGAAAAGTATACACTTTGTGCTCCTTGGCTGGCTAAAATAATTGGATAACTTCCACAAAACTGGAAGTGACATAGAAGTAGAATACAAAAAACTGTAAACAAGCAAAAATTCTATTTCTTTCACTTCTAACAGAAGTTTCAGTGTTCATCCAAACAACTTTGGTCATTTGGTTACAGGAAGGAACATGCCCATTCTGGCTGAATAAAGCAGTTACATTGGTAGATCCTAAAAAGGAGTCACCTCACATCTCTTGAGATGGCAACATCTCACCAAACAGGCATGTCTTACTGGTATAAAAGCAGGGTGATAGGCAGGTCAAATATGCAGGTAGGACATGTATCAATGAAGTTGTACTATACGATGTAGGATATCACTTTATAGTAGGATCAGCTGACTCCTCATATCCATACAAATAGCATGCTACTCCTTGTGAAACCAACCTTCATGTGTGTTTCAGAATGATTTCCCAGCTATGAGGTGAAAAATATTGTCACAAAATTTACTGCAGATTTCTTTTATTGAAATTATAGTATTTTTACATCTATTGCCTCAGGTGAGCAAAAGCAAAGAAGATCTAAGCTCAGGTAGAGCACTGACTAATGACACACACTGAAAACAATTTGGGTTTCTGCCATACCAAATACCTTTAAACCTCTTACTGTTTTCTTTGTGAAAACAGCAAGTAAGATTCAAACAAAGAATGGGATTTTTAAAGTTGAAGTATGTGTTATCATTGGTAAACTTAAGAAGCTAATATCTAATTGAGATGAAGAATGTCATATTCAGTAGGGCTAGTTAACTCAAGGTAGAAGCAAAGTTTGCAAGCTTTTCTTCACGCTTCTTAGGCATATTTCGATGAACAAAACTGTTTTCCACAGAAAGACGGGGATACTGCAGATACTTACACAGGAGACCCAGTTAGACTGCTTATTAGGTATAAAAGGAATTTCAGTCAATGATACTAAAAGCCAAAAATGAAAACAACCTGAAAAAGCCCTTATACAAGTCTAAGCAAGTAATACCTAATCTCTGTCGATACCCTGGATCCAAATCCCTATGGTGGATGGTTATGCAGAGTGTAACAGAACACTATTGTGAACTTGGGTTGTCCTCCTGAAAAATGTTTTATACACTTGTCTACAAACTCTGAAGAAAAAGAAGTAACGCTGAAGGGTATCTGCTATTATCACAGCAGAGCAATACACAGAAAATCTTGCAATAAAAGGTGTTCTTCAACAAGAAATCTCTCACTCCTGAAAACATGTAACAGAACATACAAAGATTCAAAACAAGTTTCAGTTCACCAGGGAAGACCTGGACAGTAAGAGCAAGTGATCCCAACACTACATAGAAGACTCCAAGGCACAGTGTCTCATTCCTACCTCTGTAAAGGAAAATGCCAGTATCCAGATACTTGTTTAATTTTAGGGCATGTACATTATGAAGTAGACACTCCACCATCCACATTCACAAAAACCACACTTAACACAATATGGAGCTGACAGAAATTCAGGTCTCCAAATGACAAACTCATCTCTTCAGCTTAGCAGTTAGTATTTAGTTTCAGATCCTACGCCAAGCACCACATAATCTGAAGAACAACAAAAAAATGTATTTTGTTCTCCCTCCCCCCACCCCCTTCCCTCCTTCTCATTTTTTTCCACAGCCTTGAAGAAGAGCAATGCACGTTGAAGACAGAGGACACAGCTTTAAGAGTTTTTAAAAGACTGTGAGAAAGCTTAAACATCACCACCAGATCCTGACATGATACAGGTTTGTTACAAGCTGAGTAAATAAACTCTGCTACCTTGACTGTTCTTAAGCTGTAACACAGCAATAAGGAAAGCCTTTTACAAAGGTAAAAGGTCATTTAGATATCAAAACCATTCCACAATGCAGTTTGGGTGTTGTCTTCTTGTTCTCAGACCTTAAAGACTCATATCTATGTAAAGATTTTCCTAAGGCTCCTTCACAACACCAGTGGCCATATCAGTTCATCATCTAAAAGCACTGTAAATTGCCAAATGAAAACTATACTGCTGAATGACACAACATTTAAAATTTGCATATACATTATCTAGATAGTAAGAAAGCTGAAAATTGCTAATATGTGAGTAACAGATATTGCAGCAATTTTCATAGCAAATATTGCTAAATGAACAATAATTTGGGGGAGCTGGACAAGATGACCTCCAGAGACCCCTTTCAACCTCAACTGTTCAGCAATTCTGTGATTTGCGGCAAAAGTACTTTTCTGTAACTGAAGGTACAACTTCACCTCTTCTATTTGTTCTTTGAAGTACATATTAGGCTTGGCTTTGTTAAAACATACACAGAAATACAATAATCAAAACTGAAAGGATATTGAGATTACAGGACAATTCTTTCCATTTTTCCTTTATCCTTATGGGCTTCTTCCAGTAAATTTTAATCCTGCCACTTATACCTGCTTTGTTGAAGAAGGCAAACAGGCATCAGTTTTGAGGAACTATGAAAATTGTAGAACAGGAACTAATATAGTAATAAGAGTAGAAAGTAAAAGTGGCTTTTGGCACCCTCTGTATTACAGGAAATTCCTCATGTATTTGGCTCCAGACTGAAATAGTGTGTGAAACCTACCCTAATCACATTCTTATAAAACATATTAAAGAAAATCCTGAAATAAAGAAAAACATTATCGCTTTTGTTGAAAAAACAAGTTCCTGAAATGTAGAAAGCCACCAGATTTACAGGTGCTTGTCACCTGAACTCTATTTTCTTGTGTAACAAAATTCTGTAACCACTGAAGCGCCAGTCCTGCAAGGAGAAAAGATACTATCTGATCATGTGATTATGAACACCCATAATAAGAGGCTTAATAATAACATTGTCTATATTTTCGGTAGCAAACATGCTCTTTTAATGTCAACAGTGTGGATCATGAGACTCAACTTGAACCTGCAAACCTCAGACTGTTAGACACATCCCATAAGCTTTTTAAGAATGACGAAACTTGTCACAATCAATTGACATAGTTTTGTTGAATAAGCATTATCACATCACAGGAGAAAGCAAACACAGATTTGTCAACATTAAAAGTTACTTAATTATAACCAGGTTTATTTGAAAAAACTAGACAAAAAAAAGCTCATGTCACTCATGCCCAGTTCTGAGACACATTTTAGACTTTAACCTTTAGCATAGAGATTAGAGTTCACTTCTGTTTTCACACAACTTGCTAAATAGCACTATAGGGAGTGAGCTGTGTCAGTCATGGAATCACTGTCAGTCCCAGTGACTCCATGCCAGTTTCTGTTTAGGAAACTGACTCCAGGCTGATGACATCTTCCTACTGCATTTCCATTCTCACAGTGCTCAGTTACTTTCACGTGAAGACAAGATTTCTCTGCCAGCATTCCCAGCTACAAAACTCATGAGAAGGATGGAGGAAAAAAATTATTCTGTTACTGCTTCATACATCATCTTCTGTGGACAGATAGCAAAGGATCTGAATTGAGATTTTGTTTTTCTCGTAATTCATCAACAGATTTATCAAATGACCATCTGTCCTTTCATTTGATTTTCTCTATCTATTAGCACTGATGAAAATAAACACCTTTCAGAAATACCACACAAAATTAGAATAAATGATTTTGAAAAAAGTGAGCAAATAAGGGACCAGTATTTCTGGTCATATGTTTTAATTTATAGAAGTAAGCTCTGAAGAATTACAACACTGTGACATCATGACAGATCAAGTACCTAATAGGTTTTCATCTCTTTTCACAAAATGGGAGAAAATCAATGTGGCTTTTAAAAAGTGTGTCCATGGGATGGTGTACTTTTCTGCAGTTCATACAACGCCGACAGATACAAAATTTTACAGCGGGGGAGGGAGGGGGGGAAAGGGGAAGGGTTGGTTGGTTTTTTTAACCCACAAGGCTGGTTAGATACGATTTCAGTCACCCAGAAGACGCCGAAGTTACTTCATCCCTCGGCGAGCACCGGAACGCATCTCTTTTGTTACCCGGCCCCACCTGCGGCTGCCGGAGCTCCGATGGCTGCACGGGCACGGCCCGGGCTCCCGCACCCCCAGCCACCACCAACCCAACCGGGTCGGCTTGGGCAACCCCCCACCCCGCTCCCGAATTACGGGGGTGTTTGAGATTTCGCCACCACCTCCCCCTTTCTTTTCCGCCCTTCTCCTCCTCGCACACCTTCTCGGCGTCCCCCCGCCGAAGGGCTGGGCCGCTGCCTCCCGGGGAAGGCGGGGGGGACGCGGGCTCACTGCCGCGGCAGCCCCCGCCCGGCTCCGCTCCGCTCGGCTGCGCGGCGGGCCGCGGGGGCGGCCACCGTCTGCCCGGCGGGGAAGCGACCGGAGCCCGGCGGTGACTCACTCGGTGACTCCCGTCTGCGCCAAGCAAAACCGAGCCGCCGGCGCCCCGCCGGGCACCGAGCGATGGGTCGAGTGGCCGCTGAGGTGGCTGTCACCGCCGGCCGCCCCCTCCGCCTCCCGCAGTCACCCCGAGGACGCGGCTCCAGCTCCCCCCTCCGCGGGCTGAATGAAGCCCGGTACCCCCAGCGCCGCGGCAGGCCCCGGGGGCCGCTCTCCGCCTGGAGGCGCGGGGCCGGGAGCTGCCGCCGCCCCCCGCCCCAGCCTGCCGTCTACCCGGGGCACGGCGCCCTACTGACCTGGAGAGATGCTTCAGGATCTGCTTCTTGATAATCCCCGCCATGGCGTCTGCCGGCCCGCGCCCCTCACGACGACCGGCCGGGACCGGAGACGCGCCTCATCCCTCTGCTTCTCCCTGCCCGTAGCAGGGAGACCTCCGAGAGCGGAGCTGCTGCCTCCGCTCGCCCTCACTCGGCGCCCGCCGCCATCTTGGCTGCAGCATCGCCTAGTGACGGGGGGCGGGGGCGGCGACGGGGAGGGCCGGACCCGGAGCCACCGCCCGGAGCGGGACGCAGCAGCCCCTGACAAGGCGGATGCGGGCAGGGGGAGTGGCGTCTCTTCCCCTCAGCCCGCAGACCCCCGGGAAGGGGCCGCCCCCGGTGCCCGCCGCAGTCGGGGTCCGCTTGGTTAGCGCCGCCGGCCCCCCGAGCCCCCTCAGAGCCCGCCGCCTCTGCCCGCCGCACCGCCCTCTGTGCCCCGCGCTCTGCCGCTTGAAGCTGCTTTCCTCCTTCTCCAGCCTTTCCTTCTCCAAAACTCTGACGGCGTCCGCGTCCCCGCCTGTGGCTCCTTCCCTCCTCCCGCCCTTGGAGCGCGTCCCCCGTGGGGAACAACAACAAAAC
>NW_015094506.1:8105586-8111865 GCF_001431845.1 Calidris pugnax | reverse complement strand
GCCCCGGGGGCCGCTCTCCGCCTGGAGGCGCGGGGCCGGGAGCTGCCGCCGCCCCCCGCCCCAGCCTGCCGTCTACCCGGGGCACGGCGCCCTACTGACCTGGAGAGATGCTTCAGGATCTGCTTCTTGATAATCCCCGCCATGGCGTCTGCCGGCCCGCGCCCCTCACGACGACCGGCCGGGACCGGAGACGCGCCTCATCCCTCTGCTTCTCCCTGCCCGTAGCAGGGAGACCTCCGAGAGCGGAGCTGCTGCCTCCGCTCGCCCTCACTCGGCGCCCGCCGCCATCTTGGCTGCAGCATCGCCTAGTGACGGGGGGCGGGGGCGGCGACGGGGAGGGCCGGACCCGGAGCCACCGCCCGGAGCGGGACGCAGCAGCCCCTGACAAGGCGGATGCGGGCAGGGGGAGTGGCGTCTCTTCCCCTCAGCCCGCAGACCCCCGGGAAGGGGCCGCCCCCGGTGCCCGCCGCAGTCGGGGTCCGCTTGGTTAGCGCCGCCGGCCCCCCGAGCCCCCTCAGAGCCCGCCGCCTCTGCCCGCCGCACCGCCCTCTGTGCCCCGCGCTCTGCCGCTTGAAGCTGCTTTCCTCCTTCTCCAGCCTTTCCTTCTCCAAAACTCTGACGGCGTCCGCGTCCCCGCCTGTGGCTCCTTCCCTCCTCCCGCCCTTGGAGCGCGTCCCCCGTGGGGATCGAGTGTGTAGCAGGAGTTCCTCTTGATAAAAGGCACCTTACCCACGTGTGTTAGTACCTGGGTGTCAATACCTGCACCTTACGCTCTTCCCCAGCGTTGGAGCTGGCAGAGCTCATTCACTCAAGCAGTATTTTAAGTTACTTTAAATTTTTCAGATAAACTCTGCTACACTAACTCTTTCATAATAAATTCACCTTGCTTAGCCAAGTGAGACATTTATAAAAGTGATCACTCTTTTATAAGTGATACTTATTCCCAGCTACAGAAAGTAATTCTCAAATTTGTTTCCATCTGGGAACCCCAAAATCACTCCAGGTGTTCTCCGGGTGATTACATTTCACTGGGTATCTGTGACAAGTATAAAGCCTAGAGATTACTTTAATTTTGAGAGAATGGCTTCTCATGCTGTAGCAAAAATTCCAAGTCAGTTAAAAAACCAAATGTCTGGTAATAATTTTGTTCCTCTTCTCTGGGGCTCCCTCATTCAGAAGAAGTATCATGAAGAATTTCAGTGGTAGGCCACTGAGTACCCAAAATAGTAGCATTAACTGGAAAAAGAAAAAAATTAACAGTTGTAAGACTAACAAGATTTTCAGATGTGACCTCTGCACAAAGCCTCACTGGCTCTAAAATACAGTCTAGAGCTGCAGGGGAAAGACATCAGATACTAGTTTCTTTGCTTCTCATATACATAACAGATTAATAATTTACATGCAGTGAACCAAAACCCTAAGGACCTTTAAGTCAGAACTATGAAGCAATAACAGATGAAAGGTCAGGAGATGAACATTTTCAATTGATTTTTCCAGGCATTTAAAAATCAGTCAGTTGTGTAATAGTGACCTCATTATATTCTTTAAAGAGATTTATAAAGTGGGAATGAGCTGTGTATGAAGCTAACACTTCTATTCCTGTTTTAAGATCAATTTTCTCAACCAGAAAAAGAATCTACCAGTATTTTGGAGAAACAATGTTCACCAAGATGATGGATCATCTTTTAATCAAGCAAGAAAATATGAGGGGCAAGAAAAGCAGGACACATGCTGTGTGTTCCCTTTCAAGTGTCCTGCAAGCGTAGCTCTGGCAGAAAATGGAAATTTCAGGGGCTCTTCATTGATATCAGAATTGGAAACCAGAAATATTCCTGTCTGGCAGGGTTGATCTGAATCATGACCTCATGTTCTCCCCCATCTGGTGCACGCTGAATGGAGGAAGGGAGGAAAATGCATAGATCAGCCCTCCACTCCAGGAAATTAGAAGGGCATGTGATAAGGAGCAAGGTATGGTTTGAGCAGGGTATCTGACACTTCACTGTACAGCTTGATGCAAATTAATATCAGGATATGCCCAGACTATGTTTATTAAGACTTTGGACTGATTCTCCAAATCACAGTCCCATGTTTGCAGACAGATCAATTTCTGCTATTATGTTCATGATAATTAGACCACTGCTATGTGAAAATGGTGCTTGATACAAAGTCCCAAAGACTGACTCCTGCTGTAACCAGAGCAAGGGAACCATTTATGAAGAAAATTGTGCCATCAGCTGTCACCCTAACAGGATAACCACAAAGAGGAAAAAGTGGCTTAGCCTTCCTGACTACTTTCCACTTACAAACATTGGTATGTAGGATTTCTTCATCTAGCAACCAAGGCTTTTTGCTCTTGATTTCCCACAATTACTCCCCATCCACTGAGGAGAAACTGTGTCATAGGAGGAAAAAAGAAGGGATGGCTGTAGTGGCAGATCACCACATGTATTGCCATGAGTCCTCCAGATCTGGACCCTAACCCACCGACTTTTTAACCTGACTTCAGCTCTGCCTGGTCACCATGGACCTCCCTAGTGATCCCTGGGCTGGTTTTGGCCCTGGTTCACCCCACCAGACCTGATCCTGACCTTGACATGAGGATTGACTTCTGTGCTTTACCTCAGATCTGCTTCATCTTCAGACACTTGCCTGATGACCTGGGCTCTGGGGCTGTCCTCCCACTCCTGAGTGTCCTGCTCCCTGGCTGGGGGTGGTGGGACCCAGTATTCTCCTCAGCTCCTGGCTTCCCTCCCTTATAGAGCAGCTGGCACTCATGTCACCAAGAAAGAACCCCTCTTGTGAGCTTATCTAGGATACTAAAATGATCTCAAAGAAGAATTCTGGCTTATATTTACCACAGGTAATTTCTAGGGCCTATTTGTGAACTCCTTCCATTCAACAGAAGGCCCAAGAACCCGAGGATATACAGAGTTTCCTATCAGGCAGTCATCTCATCCACCAGCCTGCCCTTCACCATCCCCTAGATTAAGAAAGGAGCGTGGGGTTACATTTATGGATGCTAAATCCAGGAGAGCGCCCCCCTGTGTCAGAGCATGTCAAAGCACGCAATAACGTCTTCCTCGAGGATAACTTTCTTTGGATGCTCTGAACAAATTCCGTAGTTGGCTCTGTTTGGTTGTTCTGAGGCTGCAAGAGCCCATAGAGCAGAGCAAATAAGCAGCTCTGTGGTTTGTATAGGGTGTGCAGATTTAGTTTGACTTTTCATGTGGTCATGTGGATTCCTTGAACTGTAAGAACTGGAATGGACTTGACAGAAAAAAAACCCACAAAACAACATAACTAGAGCCCAAGCAACTCCAGAAACACGAAAGCCACAGAATTAACAAAAATAGTCTTTGTTTTTTCCCATTAAGTAAAGCAGTAGAAAATGTGGGAAAAGAACAAATAAAATGTGACCTAAGAAGTTCTGTTTTGTTTTCAGTGAGTGCTTTGTTTCATACTGCAGAATGAGAATTTTGGAATGGCTTCATATGAATAATGAAAAAGATAATGAAGGATTTGTCTTTAAATGCAGATGCGCAGGCTTAAGTAGTCTGACGGACCATTAGTCAAAAAGCATCACATAATATCAATTCTAAGCTATTGTAAGGGGCAATGCACAAGGTTTGTTACCATATGGACATTTAAAAGTCATGTTTATGTGTCCTTGCTATGTTACTGACTGTCTTTGTTAAGTACTCTGTCAACAACAAAAAAAGTATTATCAGAAGTGTCATTGCAATGTATGAGTGAATACGTAAACAAAATCAATAAATATGTATGTGAATTGGCCTCAGTTAGCAATGACAGTAAGTATACCAGCTTTAGTTCTGAGAGACTCTAAATATTTATGTGTATTAACCACTACACATAAATCTAAGTGAACTGTTAAGAGCCTGGCACTTGTCCTGTAGGTACTAAAAAAAAAGCAAAAGTAACTCTGAATTCAATACGAGTCATTAAATGAAAACAGATGAAATCTCACAGAGCTGGAGCTAGTATCTAGAAGAGAAAAAAAGTAATTAAATTCTGGCTTTCACCTTTAATTTCACAAGACAAAAGCTAGTAATAGCTATAATGATTTTTTGTGTCTAAATTATTCTTCTAAGAACTTCATATTACTAATAAAAGGACAAAGCAACCATTACGTGATTTTAAGAGCAATATTTTATGTTTTGCTGTAACGCTGTGAGTACTAAAGCATTTGTCACAATTGTATGTTTTGTGTATTTTGGGTTTAGGGTTTTGGTCACAAAACCCAAGTTTACTATTCCTATACCCATTGGTGGGCAAAAAGAGAGAGCAACCAACAGATTCTTTAACAGAATCCAGAAGCCTCTGAACTGGAAAAACAGGCTTTTGATAATTCCTGTGACCTCTCCTCAAGAACCAAAGAATGTATATGCTAAAGTGGAGATTAAGGATGCTGTCCTTAAGAAACTGGTAAGCACGTAAAGAGGATTGGTCTAAAATCAGATTGTTGTGCATTCCACTGAACATCCTGGCTCACGGAAAGACATTTGATATTTGTTAGTGTAAAGAGTAATCATGTAGAATAGCAGTTACTTTTAAGGTCTGGTATTTCCAGGAAAGCCAATTGCATACAGACACAAAACTGTAACTCACTTCCTGTTTTATTGGGTAACAACAAAGATACCAGTGATGGTAAGTAAAACATATAAATAAAGCAAAATTCATCATAAAGACAAGTGCACGATCCGGCACCTGGGATGACATAATCAAAGAGCCCAGAGCAGGCCAGGATTTGTGTGGTGGGGGAGCAGCCCTTGCTGAAAGGGACCTGGGTGTGCTGGTGGACCATGAGCTGAGCAGGAGTCAGCAGTGTGCTGCTGCGGCAACGAAGGCAAATCTGCAGAGGCATTACTGGAAGGGACAAAGATGTGATCGTCCTCATCTGCTCAGTGCTTGTCAGGCCACACCTGGAGTACTCTGGCCAGTTCTGGCCCCCAAAATTCAAAAAAGAAGTGGACAGACTGGAAAGGGTCCAAATAAAGATGAAGATGATCAGAGGGCCGGAGAACCTGTCCTATGAGGAAGGACTGAGGAGTTAGGTGTTTTCTCCCTGGAGAAGAAGAGGCTCAGGAGGGACCTTATCACAGTATTCCAGTACTTAAAGCCTGACTGCAGAGGATGGAGGCAAGGAGCAACCCAAGGCATCACAAGGAGCAACAAGGAGAGGTTTCGTCTTGATATAAGGCTTTTTTTTTTTTTTTATAGGGGCAACAATTAATTACTGGAACAACCTTCCTAGGGATGTGGTGGATCCCCCATCGCTGGAAGTTTCAAGATGCAGTTGGACAGGGCACTAGATCGCTTCACCTCGGACCCATTGCCACCAGGAGGCCTTGTCAGGTCCCTCCCAGCCCGGGCCGTTCAGTGGCTCTGAGATTCCACACACGAGCGGGCTATACAACACGGACATCAGTAAATAATAGCTGGTCGCTGGCAGCGAGTACCAATAGCGCTGATTTTTATACTATTTACAGTAAGAGAGTGTTAATTACAGCACGCTTACAACAACGGTAAAATAACGATACACACCGGAGAGGGGCCCGCACCCCCCGGGCTCTGGCGGTAACGGCCCGGTACTCGCTGCGCCCCTATCGGGAGGGCGCCACTCCCTCGGACCCCACCGCTGCCGCCGGAGGCCTGGGGCTGTCAGTCAGCTGCCCCCTCCCGCAGCCCGGGGTCGGGCTGCCCGCGCAGGCGCACCGGCCATGACGCGACGCCATGTCGTCTCCCCCGCCCCTATCGTTTGCGAGCGCTTCCGGGTCGCGCCTGACCAATAGCCTCCGCAGCGTCGCTAGCGTCACCGGCGTCACGTGAGCGGCCGGCGTCGGGCCGCAGGGGCGGGCGCGGTAGCGGAGGCGGTTCCAGCGGCACTCCTGCGTCCCGTCAGGCCGCGCGCGGGCGCCGCTCCTCCGCTCTATGGTAACCATAGAGATCCACGGCGGTGGCGGATCAATACTGGGACGGCGGCGGCGGCCGTGGCGCCGTGGGGAACATGGCGACGCTGGTGCTGGATAACGGCGCCTACAACGCCAAGATCGGCTACAGCCACGCCAACGTCAGGTGAGCGGCCGGGGAGGGGGCGGGGCAGGACGGGACGGGCGTTTCCTCACGGCTCCGCCGGTGCCTGGGAGCACGGGAGGCTGCCCGTTTGCTCCCTCAGCCCCTCACCGGGACTCGGCGCCGTCAGCGCGCCTGCGCCGGCCGGGGAGAGGCCCGGCCTGTGGACCCGCCCCTGCGGCGGGGGGC